>NW_007247658.1:601683-747737 GCF_000164805.1 Carlito syrichta
TTGCACTTGCACAGTGCGCAGTGAAGGAGGGCCCGGCGGTATATCATGCGCCTAATCATGGGACTTGGCAGAGGTCCCGGGTGCCATCTTGACTCAGGCCGCGCTCTCCACACCAAACCTTGCCTACCTATTCAAAACTACATTTAATCCATCATCTTCTCAATTTCTCAAATCCAATCCTAGGCAGCAATTGCTGGACTGCTTATCCATCGCTTCATCCAGAGAGTCGGCATGCCCCATTTCCACAGTGCAATGGACTCCTGTACACACCTCTCTTTGTCACAGGGTATATCAGGGTACATGTTCCTGTCCAGTTAGCAGGGAGACATAGTATGTGATGGTTCCACATAAGAAGAAAATTCCAGGAGTAAGGAGAAATTTCTAGGAGCTGAAATTAATAGCAAATAAGAGTCTGTCGGGGTGTTTGTCAGCAGCATCCCAGAATGACAGAGAGCCTGCCAACAGGGTTTCCACAGTGGGTATATTTGTGTTATATGCAAATGGGGGTCTTCCTGAGAGAGTGCCTCACAGTTCCTTTAGACATTATAGATAGACTGGCCTGAAGGACAGTTGAGATATGAAATGTAGTTACAGGGATGTGGGGGTATAGTTTCTAACAGAGGGTGGGAAGTGTTTATAGAGTTTTGTCTGGAAAAGCAAAAAGGAGCCAGCTGTTGACGAATGTTAGAGGTGGTAGGTTCCTCTACTGCTGGTTTTGCATGGACAGAAGTGAGATTTGCAAAGAAGGAGGTTAATATCATGTCAGTATTTTTTATTCGATTAGTTGTATACAAATAATGTATATATGATAAAAAGAGAGGTTCTCCTCTATATGTGTGACAAAGAGAGGTGTGTAGATGAATCCATTGCACTGTGGAAATGGGGCATGCCGACCCTCTGGATGAGGCGATGGATAAGCAATTGCTGCCTAGGATTGGATTTGAGATATTGAGTAGATGATGGATTAAATGTAGTCTTGAATAGGTAGGCAAGGTTTGGGGCAAAAGATGATTAAAAAGGAGTGGGTGAAAAAGATTCACCTACCTGCCACCTGAATAATTACTCTTTGTTCCAAGTGGGTGATGAGAGATGACATGGGAAAATGTGTCTAGGCTGATTTTAGTAAGAGGAAACCCCAGAGGGTAAGAACTACCACAAGATAAGCAAAGCAGAGGGAAAGTTTTGAATGATATTTCGCTCTGGGAAGACATAGAGTAAAGGCCTATTCTGAGTAAGATAAATAGAGAGAGTCCTAGTCCAATTAGTAACCATTTCATTTGTTAACCCCTTTTACTTATCGATAGTTGTTTTAGTTTAGCTGTGTTGCTTCCTCAGGAATTCATTAATCGAAGTTTGATAGGTCCCGAACAGTGCTAGAGTAGCAGGGAGCGTCTGAGCAAGGAATGTTCCTTGGCAGAGGTGAAGAGTCTCCTGGGGCTCATTTTAATCTAGTTATGAAACCAAGAAGAAAGACCAGCCAATTTAGCAGCTGTTGGTGTGGTTAAAATTACTTTGAAGGGACCAGTCCCTCGAGGTTGGAGATAGGGTAAAGGGGTTTTATATTGGGGATTATGATGAGTCGTTGGGCAGGTGATAAGAGTGAGGCCTGTTTGACTTTTCTGTCGGTGGCATTGTTGCCCTGTGAAATGAGGTCTGAGGTCACCTCGTGACCTTGGCAATGCATGATGCCCATTCCAGTTGGCATGTTAGCTACCTCTAAAAGCTGGAGTATAAGCGGCGAGTTAGTTATGGGAGAGCCCTTGGACATGAGCCCCTGTTGCTTCCAGATGGCAGCATGTGAGTGTATGATGTGAAACTATTTAGAATCAGTGTATATGTTTGCTTTCTTGATAGCTGCGAGGGTAAGTGCCCTGATTAGTGCAATAAGCTCTGCCTTTTGGAAAGATGTTCCTGAAGGGAGAGGTTGGGATTCAATACTTTCGGAGTCTCTAATGCCTTTTTGCAGGTATGGATGGGAGGATCAGAGAAATTAGGGATGAAAGTTGCAGGGTTGAGAGTAGGACAGTGTTTAGAGGAGAACCCAGGAGATTCAAGAGAAGTGACATGAATCAGTTGAATACGTGGAGATAAGAGGGTTATGGCTTTTTACTTTCTTGAGCAAGGAGTGTAGCTGCTGCCAAAGCACATAGGCAGGCCAGTCACCCTTGGATTGTGGTATCTAGTTGCTTTGATAGATAAGCTACAGGGGTGAAGAAGGGGTCCTGGTTTTGTCGTAAGACTCCTAGGGCAATTTTGTGCCTTTCAGTAAAGTATAAAGGGGTGAGAGAATTTAGGAAGTGCCAGAGCTGGAGCTAAGAGAATAGCTGGTTTAAGAACATTAAAGGCTGAGTGGATATTTTGAAGTGTGCAAGGCAGAGGTACAGTAAATCACGGTGTTGATATCAACCCCCCTCAACAGAGACCTGAGAGACCTTTGTTTTTCCGGAGTAGGTAGGCAAAGCAGTTTATGTGTCTCCCGTGTTAATGAGGAAAAAGACTGGCTTACCTGCCACTGTAAGAGTTACACTAGGCTCTGTGGAGGTAAGGATAATTTGGACCTGGAGTCCTGGGCACCTTCAGTCTTTATTTAGTAAGTGATAGTATAAAGATTTTGAAAAGTAAAAAACTTCATTTTTTGTAACAAAGACAGCAGGAGTTAACAAAGACAGCAGGGGGGCTAACTGAATTGTGTCTCTTTCTTTCCTCTTACATTGTTTAAAGGAGAAAATTCTTTGGAGATTGTACATACCATGTTAGACAAATTCATACCATTTTTGAAATGCTTGAACCCTTTATTTTTGTTTTATACTTTCCTTCTTTTAAATAACCAGTCATTCTGTTATAAAACAAAAGTACCATACAAGATTCTTTTTTTACCAAAAACATTACCTTTATAGCAACAACGTTTTTACATTTTTCCTTTGCTTTCTGGTTTCTTTACCTTTTAGATAACTTTTTTTAATAGTTTGAATTAATGTTTAGTAACTTTTGATTAAGATAAGGCTATATAATTTCAACATGGATGGTCAAGACCAAAAGGCTGGCACCTGTGTTAAATTAAGAAATTAACTTGGGTTCCAATGCCCTCATATTCACCTGGAGGTTGTTGGGGTGACGGTGAGCCCGTTCCAGGCCTCTGTAAGTGGCCACCATTTGTGAGTCAAGTGTTTTCTCCTCTCTTCAGAAGAGAGTGCATCTGCTTCCCAATGACTTTTTGGTCTGCACAGTGGACAAGGTCCAGGAGATTTAGGCCTCTTTGGGGCAACTATGCTTTCAGTGGCCCCACAGACTGTACCCATAAACAATGAACACTATCCCCTTAGCAGGTTGATTTTTTACCAGGTCTCTGATGGGCAGTTGGAGTTTTGTCGCTAAATGTGACTGCCAATTGGGACACTTCTTTGACCCTCTGGTTCTGCTGCCCTCCATGTTGGCATTGTTTCTTAACATTTTGGCTGAAAAAAAATTTAAAACTCCTTTTTAATAGATTACACATATGAAACTTTTGACTGTTCTTCTGTATGTAACAGTCATGCAAAACCCTTTAGAATGAACAGACCACATGGGTATGAAATGATTTGTCCCTACTTATTTATAATTGTGAACAGGCAAATTTGTTAAAAAACCCTGATAAATTATTAAATCACAGTCTTAGTTGTAAGATGTGGATAATTAGGTGAGAGTGATCAGTTCTCATTCTTATTGTCCTCACACAGAGTACTAGCATTTTATCTGTCTGGCAGGAGAAGTACTAGGCTTAGTAAAAGTGACTTAAATAGGTGAGGATGGCCAGTTCCCAATCCTTATCATATCACACAGTGTGTTCAGCATTTAAAGCTTTACCTCTCTTATAAGAGGATGCTAGTTAGGCACAACAACAGGTGACTTAACTCTATCTTTATAAAATATAACTTTAGTGAACCTGATGTAACAAACACTGGTGTTATCCAGCATTAATGTTTTAACATATGGTAAAGTTGGAAGTAAAATTTTAGTAGAGCACTTGCATATTTAGTTGTAAAAGCAGATTAAAATTATAAGTGACTTCTTTAGTTGGTTAACAGGATTAATTAACACATCTTCCTTTTGCTTTTGTCTGGGAAGAAGGTTGATATAGTCCCAGTTTAGATTTAATTTGAGAGAGATTTATCATAAAAAAACAAGCATAGCTGGGCTCGGTGGCTCAGCCTGTAATCTCGCGCCTTTGGGAGGCTGAAGTGAGTAGATTGCCTGAGCCCGCGGGTTCAAGACCCACCTGGGCAGCGAGACATCTCTACAATAAATCAAAAAATCAGCTGGGTGTGGTAGCGCATGCCTGTAATTCCGGCTACTTGGAAGGCTGAGGCAGAAGGATCACCGGAGCCCAGCAGGTCGAGGCTGCGGTGGCCGGGAGCGGCCACTGCACTCCAGTCTGGGCGACAGAGTGAGACTCCAACTCAAAAAAAATAAAATTAAAAATTAAAATTAAAAAAACAAGCATAAACTTTACTATCTTTTGTCTGGCCATTCCCCTGAGAAGAGACCTGTTAAGTCATATAGAAACCTGAATGGGCTTCCCAAGTACATGTTGGGGGAGAGGGGTGAGGAGGCAGTACACGTGGTTTGCCTTGCTGCAGCTAGTAGGGCTGCTGCCAGTGGGTTATTAGGCAGTGGGGGAAGGGGGTTGAGAAGACTGGAGGCTGGGGTCAAAAAAAGAGAAGAGGGATGGGAGGTCAGCCAGGATTAGGCATCACAGCCCTAGACGCTGGCCCCTGCTCCGGAGTTAGAGGTGGAGGACAAGAAGGGAAACTGACAGAGAGAGGAGTAAAAGCAGATTACAAGACAAAAATACCACAGGAGGAAGGGATATCTGGGTGGCAAGCTAATTTATAAAACACCTGAATATAAAAGACCCGTACTTGTCATTTCCTTTTAGGTACAAATCAAGCTGAAAGAGTGCATTAGGAGTTAGGGAGCCATCTTTCTGGCCAGGTGTTGCCATCCCCCAGGTTATATTGTGAAATTTCCTGTACTTGGCCACCAGATGAAAGAGTCAGTTGGGGCAAGGTGGGCTGGAGCCAGTGCTGGGACCAGGGCAGTTAAGCAGTATTATAGTGATATTATAGTGAAAGGAAACAGGGATACAGTTGGAATCATTTCTTGGTTTTATGGATTTGTTTTGGGGGTTTTAAAAGTTCGAGAAACCCAGAAATTTACTTGAATAACAAAGTCAGAGGTCCAAGAACATATTTAAATGGGTGGGTGTGTGGGTGATAAATGAGGGATGACTCACCAGAGGGGCAGAAAGGCATATCATGCAGCTGTTGAAGTTTTAAGGTTTTGTGAAGCTGCTTTGCCAACAAAAAGAAAAATTGCAAAGAAACCGAGCACTTTTGTCTCCCACCCATCGGGGACCTTCTTGCGTCCCTAGGTAGTAGCCCTAGTCAGAGACCATCAGTTGTCCTCTGAGATTCAGCCCAGTTCATGGGAAACAGAAATCTCGGTTAGAAGGTAGTAGAGTTAACTCTAGTTTTGCACCCTGTCAGACTGCAAGTTTGATGTTTTTCCTTGTGATTTTTCAGCATGCTGAAGTGTAGCCTCAGTCAGAGCCTTCTGTTGCCACCAGGTTTTAACACAGTCCACTGAGGGTTACCAGTTAGGAAATAAGAGAGAGAGAAAGAGAGAGAGAAAGAGAGAGAGAGAGGGAGAGAGAGAGAGAGAGAATGAGAGAGAGAGAGAGAGAATCTCAGAAATCTCAGTGGAACCTTCAGAAAATATTAGTGCCAGGAAGGTGCAGAGGGGCACAGCACTACAGGAGCTTGCATGCTGAAGGTGCATGCTGGTAACCAGAGATTTGAGTAACACAAAGATTTGCAACACAAAGAGATAAAGAAAGAAAAGATTTATTTAAGAAAAGAGTGCCATCCATAGAGGGAAGAGGCCCTATGTATCTTATTAGCATGTGCCTGAGAGGCTTGCCATACTTGTTTCTTATTTGGGAGAAGAGTAGAGGAAAGTATAATGTAAATATTATGCCAGGTTAAGTCACAAGACTGGGTAAGATATTTAAATTTTTTTAGATAGTTATCAAAGTTTGAGGAGAAGGAGCTGAGATGCTTTTTGATTTGAGATAGATTGGAGAAAGAGAGAATGGGTTGTGAACTCAAACAATGCCTTCGCTCCAGCTACTTCTGATAAAGGGAGGAGTGGAGCAGGGAAAGAAGCAGGGTTTTGTTGTGAAGTTTTCTGCTTTAAGGTTGTTCAGGACCGAGTGTGGGGAGGGTATTTAGGGAGATTGGGGCAGAGTCTTGGGACTCCTGCAGAGGGTGGGGCTGAGGCCTCAGAACTTGCTTCCGGTAGAGGTGTAGGGGGCGGGGTCACATTGAAAGGGGATGTAAGGTGTAGGTTGTGGAGTGGGACTTGGGATGGCTGCAGTGGGATTGGAAGCAATGGGGGATTGGCTATGATCATAAGGGTTGAAGGAAAAAAGAGAAAAGTCCAAGCAGGATGGGGGGGCTGTTGTGTTAGGAGCAGAGTGGGCTTTCCATTTGGGACGTAGAGCAAGATTTACAAACAGTGTTGAGAGCAAAGAGCAAAGCAAGCCTGAACATAAGGGATTTTGACCACTTGCCATTGCGGTGGTAGAAGTTATTGAGGTCCTGTAGAGTTTTATAATGGAGAGTTTTATTTTTTGGCCTCTGGGACCCATTATCAAGTTTGTAATATGGTCAGACAGTATTACAATAGAACATAAGTTTTTCTTTTTGACTCAGTTTTCCCTTGGAAGCCTAAACCTTTCAGGTTTTGGAGAAGGCATCCTAGAGGAGTAGATTTTGAAGATTAGAATTGAGAATTCCCTATTGTGGCCGAATAGGGAGGGTAGACAAGGGTGAAAAAAACAAGGAGATAGGTTCAAGAGAAAAGGCATCCCTGATCTCAGTGACTTCTCAGAGAGCAGTAATGGTCTGCCTTGGAATGGGCACCTCTAATCCCAGGACCAGACTGTGTGGGCACAAAGCTGAGGGGCCTGGGGGATCCTCCCACCTAGTACTAGGACTTTAAGACTAGGCGAGAGAGAGAGAGAGAGAGAGAGAGAGAGAGAGAGAGAGAGAGGATCTGGAGTGAGATTTCACTCACCCTTGTAACTGTAACTAATGAATGACATGTGAGCCGGTGTATGGATGTTAATCCCACAAGGTGAGTAGAGAGTCCCATTATGGGGCTTGCCTCAGTTTCTCAGCAGTGTTCCAGGGAGGGGACCACTGGAGCTGGGCTCATGTGAGGAGCCCACCCAGTTGTGGTGTATTTTTCCTCCTGGGTTGTAAAGGAGCACACACTCCATGTTAGCTGGAGAGATTTTAAGGTGTGTTCTTATTCCAGGTTCAGGAGGATTGGCCAGGATACAGATCAAGCCCAGGGAGGGAGAGGGGAAGGGCAGAGAAAGGCGATCCAGTGAGTCCTGGCAGGCACCCTTCAAGGGTTTCCAGCACCAGAATGTAAGGCAAGTGCAGATTACAAGAGGAGGAGTCAGAACCGAGTGATTAGGAAAAGAAAATAAGCTTATTAAAGGGGAGATGAGAGGAGACTGACTTCAAAGAGAAACCAGCACCCTTTGTACTTTGTGGGTCCCTTTTATCCCCTAGCTGGGGTCTGGTGTTCACATACCATGCATAGTTCTTAAGAAGCAGGGGCTGGTGGTCACACAGACTCTAAGAAGCAGTTTGGGGGTGATGGTGATATGGCCATGGGATGCAATCCTTGGGAAAGCAGGTGTCAGCTGTAAAACAATAGCAAGATGCCATTAATTACCCAACCTTAGGATGCAACCTTGAGAAAGCAGATGTAGGCAGCAAAAGCAGTTAGTGACAGGGTATTGTTAGGGTAGAGTGGTCAGCTTCACAGGTCATTGCAACTTTACAACCCATTTGCAAGGTTCACACAGTGAGTTATTTTAACAACGGCCTCCTTTACCTCTTCCCCCATGTAAACCCATCACTGGGGAAGTGATGGCATCTGGATAGGGGAACATCATGGCTTCCAAGAACTTGGGGATAACAACAGCTCCAGAGTCCCCAAGGAATGTTACAGCTCTCTTAGTTTGAGAGTCAATAAGCCAAGTCCCAAGAAGAGTTTATAGATCTGTTGTTCAGTAAGCTGGTGAGTCAGTCCCCAAGTGTTTACAACTCTATCAGTTCAGTGGGCGCGAGCCAGGCCACCAAGGAGTGTTGAAGTTCTCTCAGTTCAGCATGTCCAGCTCTTCCAGTCTGGTGTGAACAGCCCTTCTAGTTCAGAAGCTTTTCTAGTTTGACAGTTCCGGGTTTTTGTCTCACACCCAGAAAGAATGAGGGACACAGACACAGAAGAATAAGTAGGAATTTATTAGAATACAGGAAAGCTCCAGCAGCAGGAAAAGACCCAAAAGAGGGTTGCCCAGATGCCTCTGCAGTCAGGGATTTATGTAGTCTTGAGAGCGTCCTGATTTGGTGGCAGTTGCTCCAATCAGAGAGAAACACCATGGTATGGGATTAAAATGCATCAATTGGTAGGGTGTTGGAAAGGGCCAATCAAGAATAAGCACATGAAAGAGGTAATTCACAGACCTGGAAATAGGTGTGATCATTCCAATTCATGTGGCTTGCAGTGGAAATTTTTAGTGGAACTCGCCCTAATCTGTTCTTCCCATCTGGTATGCCCTTTCTCCTCTCTCACAAGTGCTAAGCACTTGGAAGAAAATTATTTTATTTTTAATTTCAAAATGGTCTTTTGTAAGATTATTGTGAAAATTTAACAACAGATTATAAATTCTGTAACACAGTGTGGATATATATATAATACACAATATATAATATAAAAATTAATCTTAAAAAACACATTGTGTAACAAATTGACAAAAAATTAAGTTGTCTTTTTTTTTTTTTTTTTGAGTTGGAATCTCTCACTCCATTGCCTAGGCTGGAGTTCAGTGGCATGCACACTCATGGCCATCCCAGCATCAACCTGCTGGCTCCTGGGATCCTTCTGCCTCAGCTTCCAAGTAGCCAGAACTACAGGCACGTGCTACCACACCTGGCTCATTTTTTTATTTATTGTAGAAACGAGGTCTCACCACTTTGGCCAGGCTGGTCTCGAACCCCCTGCTCAGGGGGTCCTCTCGCCTCAGCCTCCCAAAGTGCTGGGATTACAGGTTTGAGCCACCGCACCTTGCCTAAGTTTTTATAACTAGAATTTATACGTATGACCTTTAGAACGATGGTGATTACTCTCTCCTAGGTGGTATTTTGGAAAGCAGTGATGACATTTTTGTTATCATAATGGTTATGGTGTTTCTAAAATTCAGTGTGTGGGAGGTATTCATTTCAAATATACTGCAATGTGTGTAATGTTCCTCGCAAATTAAAAACTATCTCCACAACTTTGCAATATTTATTTAAGTTTTCTAAAACTATGTATACGTATAAAATCTAACTTATTTTTCAAATAATCATACTTTTGAAAAAGCATTATGGGCAGTAAATTTTCTATAATGCAAATGTAGCTTAAGGCAAGGGGAATATAATGGAATTTAATTCTGAAAGTTTTCAAGAGTTGTTCATTATTTAGAAAAATCACGCTAGTGTGCTGATCTGCCAGCAACATATCAGGATCCACAAGCAGGTTATGAACATTCGGTCCTTCATTGTCCGCCTGGATTCCCAGAAGCACATTGACTTCTACCGCCGCTCTCCATATGGGGGTGGCCACCTGGGCCGCGTGAAGAGGAAGAACGCCAAACAAAACCCAGGGTGGGGTGGGAGCTGAAGATGATGAGGAGGATTAAGTCTACCCAGGAGCCCCTCTTGGGCTGGTCTCGAGGGTCTGGTTTTGCAGTCAGATAATAAAAGAGGATCAACACTTTGTAAAAAAGAAAAATCATTTCATCAACAATGGTGCTACTCATTGCTCATGGGGGAGTATTTTAAAAATCTTCAGTATTCTGTGACTGTAGATGTAATATTTATTATGTATTTTATATTTAATACACGGAATTACTACTTATTACCTTAAGCCATTAATAAATAACATAAAATCATCTATAAATTTAAGTATATTTGATTAAAATTTGTAGGTTTATCCCCAGTTACAATACATATACCCCGCATTATTTTCTAATAAATAAGTGCAATTTGAATATAAACTGGATGTTTAAAAAAATATTTTGATAAGATTAACAAAAAGAATTGTAGAAGTTGAAGTGTAATTTTGGAAATGTTAATATTGTCACTGTTTTTTTTTTAAGTTAATTTAATCAAAAGACGGCCCAATTATTTCTAATACATTATCAAAAAAATGAAAAGTGTAGTAATTCATTTAATATCAAAGAAAGATTAGTAATTTCCTTACAAGGGATTATTAGAATACTGATTGAAAGAAAACAAAATAAGCTAATCCCTTCTATTTCTTTGAGATATATCATTGTTTCCATAAGAACCAAAATGACAAACTTACATAAATTAAATTGTAAAGTAAGACAAAATCAAGTATATTTTATTATAAGCATATAATAAAACCACATACATTTTATTATAAGCATATATGCGTCTTGTATGAAGTAATGATGCCAGAAATATAGTGTCATTGTTACTAGCATTATGTATAAAGTTTTTCTTGGTAGATATATAGTTATTTCATTTAAAAAAATTTTATTGAAACTCCTATTGTAAAATATGCAGCAAACTTTTAGTTGGTTGCATTGGAGGTACATATCCAGCTTAAAAAATATATATTTCCTATGTTTTAGTAAAATTATTTTATTCTTCATGTAGCCTATGATGAAATGATCAGAAATGCAAAATATTAAGGAAGTCTTTAACTGTAAGATTTATGAATTGAAATTAAAATATTTCCAAAATTCTGAAACATTTATGGTCGTGACAAATATTTGTTTACTTAAAAGTTATTCTAAGATTATATCAAATAAGTTTTTATCATAATATATTATAGAGTATTTTCAATGAACAACATAAATCATCAAAAATAAATTAGACTTTACAAAGTATAGTCATTTACAAGATAGACTGCATGTTAAAATATTTTACGTAAAGAATTACGTAATGAATTATTTTTAATAGACTATACATTAAAGTTAGTTAAAAATTGTTCTCTGTGCCAAGAAAAAAGAATTGAAAAGTCTAATATGTGTTATATAAAAAGCTTAATTTCTAATTCAATTTGCATTGTTATATTTTGTTATTCCCTAAATCCATATTCTTGTCTTCTTCTATTATAGAAGAAAAGACACAAGGTAATAATCGTGAATCTGAGACAATTGTATTTAGGAAACATATTTTTTTTGTTGTTTTTATCCGAAATGTTTGACATAAATAATAGTGAATTCACCTTAATTCTAAAACTTATTTCAGTCTCTTCCTACATTATTAAATGCTCATAAGCACAACAGTATTACTTTCCTTATGTGCTATCATATTTACACACACACACACACACACACACACACAAACACACACACACACACACACACACACACATTCAGAGAGAGATATGTTGGTTTAAAACTTATTCAAACTGTATAACTGAAATTTTATACCCTTCAAACATCAACTTCTCATTTTTTCTTCCTCAAGTCCCAGGCAACCAGCATTCTCTGTTTCTATGAATTTGACTATTTTAAATACCTTATATAAGTGGAAATATGCAGTATGTGTCCTTCTGACTTATTTTACCTAGCTCAGTGTTCTCCAAGTTAACACTTGAAGTTATTATAATGCCTTAAAGTTTCAAAAAGAGAAATATTTTATTCTTAATTCCAGTTTTTAAAATATACAGAATAAATGAGTTAGAATACAAATCTAATAAAATATTATCAAATTAGTTTATGAGTTTATTTAATAAAATACAAAAAACTACGACATGAATGTTTTCTGTTAAGTGAAGAGACTACATTTTTTTAGAATTTTATATCTCTAATGTAAAACATTAAATGAGACTAAAACTCTGAACATGGGAATATGTATAAGATATTATAAAATAATGAAAACAGATATACACTTTTGATAAAAATGATGGCACTTAGGGAAATGGCATAGAATATTTTAATAAATAAAACTACTGCAGAAATTGGAAAATAATCTTTTATAAATCTCATAACATTTCTTATATTATTTTAATGAGAACATAATAATTTAATTTATTATAATGACACAGAGAATAAATTAAGCAAAATCATACTCATAATGAGTGAATTTCGGAGGAAACATATAGACATTGAGACAAATTTATAAATGCTTAGAAAGTAATTATTCAAATTACTGGATAATAGATCTAAATTTCAGTACAAAACTGGAGATATTACAAGAACAAAAGTGCCTTCTAATAGTTTTCTAATTTATTAAGACAAGTGCACAGTTATCATTGAGGAGAATGTTGTTTCCACAGAGTGCATGCTTCTGACTTCCCCTTTTAAATTCCATTCTTCTTCAGATTCTTAGACTCTGCCTCTTTAAACATTTCTTTTGGGTGGATATCAGAATTTGAAAGACCGGAGGGGGTTTACCATGAGTTGACACATTTTGTTACAAATTGTTTACAAGTTGGGAGGGGGTGAATAAAAAGGAAACAAACACAACTACAAAAACAGGAGTCATTTTTACTGTTTATTCTTTTCTAGTTGTGTCATGAATGTGTACTACATCCTGTAGCAAACATCACAAAATATTTTATTTTATGAATAGATTAACAAATATGCTAAGAATAAAAATAAGAGTAAATGTCTAATAAAAACAAAAATCAAGGTGAAAAATTCTTATTTTATTTTTATCGACATATAGTAATTGTTCATATATTGGGGTATAATGTTATGTTTTCATATATGTATGCACCGAGTAATGATCAAACCACGGGAATGAGTCTATCCATCTCCTGAAATACCTATCACTTTTGGGGGATGAGAATATTTAGAATCATTTTTGTAGCTATTTGAAATACATCATGCATCATTTTGCAAAGGAGTATGAAAAATTATTTCTCCTAACTGTAACATTGCACCCATTGACCAACATCTTCCCACACCCCTCTTTCTCCCAAGATTCTGGTGACTACTATTTTTCTCTCAACTTTTATAAGATCAATTTATTTTATATTTCAATTATGAGTGAGATCAAGCAGTATTTTTCTGTGCCTGGTTTATTTCACTTAATGTCCTTCAAGCTCATACATGTTGTTGCAAATGTAAGAATTTTGGTCCATTCTCTGACTGAATAGTATAGACTGACTTGTATAAATATGCATTTATCAGATTTTCTTTACCCATTCATCTGTCGATGAACTTCTAATTGATTTATTACTCCAGCTATTATGAATAGTGCTGAAATAAACAAGGAAGTTCAGATGTTTCTTTGACATACTTATTTCATTTCCTTTGGCTACTTGCCTGGTACTAGGATTGCTAAATCATGTGGTGCATCTATTTTTTAATTTTTAAGAAATCTCCATGCTGATTTTCATTAATAACTGTACTAATTTACATTCCAATCAACAGTGTATAATCATTTACCTTTCTCTACATCTTCACTAGCATTTATTTTGTGTCTTTTTGGTAGTAGTCATTCTAATTGAAGTGAGGAGATCTCTAATTTTGGCTTTGATTTGCATTTGTCTGATGATTAGTGACTCTGAATTTTTTTTATATATGCATATTGGTCGTTTGTAAGTCTTTTATGGAGAAATATCAGTATATTTTTCCCACTTTTCAACTGGGCTATTTCATTTTCTATTGAGGTACTTGAGTTATTTATGCCTTCTAGTTATTTATGCCTTCTAGATTAATTTGCAAATACTGCCTCCCATTTATAGATTGTCTTTTCACTCTATTGAGTGTTCCTTTTGCAGTGCAGAAGTTATCATTTGATACAGTCCAATTAGTTATTTTTAGATATTTATTTATTTGTGTATTTATTTATGTATTTATTTAGCATCTTATTTGCCTGGTGCTTTTGAGGTCTTGTCCAAAAACAAACAAACAAAAACAGAAACAAAAAAAACCTTGTCCAAACTGCTGTTATCTACTGTTTTTCCTGTGTTTGCTTTCTTCCCTTTCTTTACTTTTTTTTAATTTTATTTCAAAAATTTAATTCCAAGTCCACACATTATTTTACTGTTTCTTTGTTTTTCACATATGTATTTCCCTTTCCTTCTTTTTTTTTTTTTTTAAAGTAACTCAGAAATTTCTTTCTTTAATAGTTTGTGTTGATTTATTATATGGTGAAGGATAGGGGTCAAGTTTCATTATTTTCATGTGGATATCCAGATTTCCTAGAATCGTTTATTGAAGAGACTGTCCTACTTCTATTGTGAGTTTTTGGCACTAGTGTTGAAAATTGGCTGTAAATGAGTAGGATTATTTCTGGGCTCATTATTCTGTTCTATTGGTATAGTTATCGGTTTTTATGCCAACACCATATTGTTTTGGTTACTATGACTTTGTAGTATATTTAAAATCAGGTAGTGTGATGCCTCCTGGTTTGTTCTTTTTGCCTATTATTGTTTGTCTATTTGAGATCTTGTGTGGTTTCATGTAAATTTTAGTATAATTTTTTCAATTTTTGTGAAAAATGGCATTGGTATTTCGATCTGAACATTGTGTTGGATAACATGGACTTTTTAACAAATATTAATACTTCTCTTCCATGAACATGAAATATTTATCAATTTATTAGTATTCTCTTTAATTATTTTCATCCATATTTTATTTTTTTATTATAGAGATAATTTAACTTCTTGGCTACATTGATTTTTAAATATTTTAAAAATGATTATCGTTATTTAAATATTTTTAAAATAATCAATCTAGAGTTGCGTTGCTTTTCAGAAAGCTTACTATTGGCAAAAGAAATGCTACTAAGTTTTGTGTGCTAATTTTGTATCCCATGATTGTACTAAATGTATTAGTTCCAACATTTATTTTATTTTATTTTATTTTATTTATTTTTTTGGTGGTGCCTTTAGGGTTTTCTTTATATAAGAACAGTCATCTCCAAAGAGGAACAATTTGACTTCCTTCCTTCCAATTTGAATATCTTTTTGTTTATCCTCTTGACTAATTACTCTGGCTAGAACTTCCAGTGCAGTGTTAAGTAGTAATGGAGAAAGTGAGCATTTTTGTCATGTTCCAAATCTTAGAGAAAAAGTTTTAAACTTTTTCCTACTTAGTATATTGTTGGCTGTGGGTTTATTTTATATGATTCCTGTTATATTGAGTTTTGATCCTTTAGTATATGATTTGTTGAGAGCTATTATGGAGTATTGGATTGTGTCAAATTATTTTTCTCCATTTATTGAGTAATCATAAGATTGTTGTTCTTTAATCTGTTAATGTGATATATCACATTTATGAATTTTCATATGTTAAACCATTCTTGCATTTCTTGTATTAATCCCTTGATTCACTTTATTATAATATTAAATGATCTTTTTAATATGCTATTGCTAGCATTCTAATGAGAATTTTTGTTTATCAGGAATGTTGACCTGTAGTTTTTTTTTTTTTTGTCCTGTATTTGTCTGATTTTGAAGTCAGGTGATGCTGGTCTCATAGAATGAGTTTGAAAGAATTTTCTCTTAATTTTTTTGTAATAGTTTGTGAAAAATTGATATTAGTTCATTAAAAATTTTGTAGAATTCAGTAGTATACTATCAGGTCCTAAGTTTTTCCTTGATGTCTTTGATTACTTCTTCAATCTTATTATTGGTCTATTTAGATTATTTATTTGTCTTTTAGATTATTTATTTCTTTTTTATTTAATATGTATCCAGTAATATATACAGTTCTTTTAGATTTTTCAAGCTGTTGACATATAATTGTTTATAGTAGTTTCTTATAATCCTTTGTATTTCTATGATATCAATATTATTGCCTCTTTTTGTCTAATTTTTTTTAGTCTAATTTTTGTTTCTTAGTCTAGCTAAGGGTTTGTTGATTTTGTTTATCTTTTCAAAATATCAACTACATGACATTGATATTTTGCATTTCTTTTAGTCTCTATTTTATTTATTTGTGCTCTGATCTTTATTATTTCTTTTATCTTAATTTAAAATTTGGGTTGTTCTTATTCATTTAGTTCCTTGAGATGTGTCCTTAGGTTGCTTATTTGTAATTTTAACTTTTTGTTGATGTAGATTCTTACTGCTATAAATGTACCAAGAACTGCTTCTGCTTTATCCCATAAATTTTTTATATTGTGTTTCCATTTGTATTTGTTTCAAGATATTTTGGGTTATTTATTTTAATTTCTTCATTGTTTAAAATCACATTGTTAATTTCCACATATCTGTACAGTTCTTAAATTTAGCCTGATACTGACTTTAGTTGATTTCATTATCATCCAAAAAGACACTATACAATTTTTAAAAATTTAAGATATGTTTTGTGTGCTAATATTTGATCTATTCTGGATAATATTTCATGTGCAGTTTAAAAGAATGGGTATTCCGCAGCTGTTGCAAGAAATGTTCTGTAAATATCTTTTAGGTCCATTTGATCTCAAGTACAGTTTATGGTCAATGTTTTCTGTTGATTTACTGTCTGAATGATATGTCCCTTGCTGAAAGAGGAGTGTAGGACTTTATACTATTATTATTGCATTACTATTTATCTCTACTTTTAGAATATTACTGTTTGCTTTAAGGTTATATGTGCTCCAAAATTGAGGGCATATATGTTTATGATTGTTACATCTTCCTGTGACATTGACCAACTTATTATTATATAATGATCTTATTTGTCCTTTTTAATAGTTTTTTTTACATGACATATAGTCAATCTGATATAAGTATAGCTGCTCTCATTTTCTTTTGGTTTCCATTTGCATGAAATATCTTTTCCCATCCTTTCAGTTATACTCTATACATGTCCTTGTGGGTGAAATGAACCTCTCGTAGACAGCATATATTTGGACACTTGGATCTTGTTTTAATTTCTTTTTTTAAATTTTCACCACTCCGTCTTTTTATATATCTTTGTGTTTTGTGTACCTTTGTTACTTTTATTTCATTTTTATTTGTATAATTTTAAAAAAGTATTTATTCAATAAAATAGTAGTAGTTAATCAATAATTTCTATCAGTATAAAAAAAGTCTAAAATATTTGGGTGATTTTGCTTTTTATGTATTT
The DNA here is from genome assembly GCF_000164805.1 of Carlito syrichta. Classification (NCBI taxonomy): domain Eukaryota; kingdom Metazoa; phylum Chordata; class Mammalia; order Primates; family Tarsiidae; genus Carlito; species Carlito syrichta. The sequence goes on from NW_007247658.1 coordinate 618,827, forward strand.
TATTTTAGATTCAAGGCATACATGTGCAGGTTGGTTACACAAGTAAATTGTGTGATAGTGAGGTTGAGGTTTCCTATCAGCTCCTCACCTAAGTGGTGAGCATGGTACTTAATGGATGGTTCTTTAGCCCTTCCACCCTCTCTTCCTCTTTCCTTTAAAAGCCTCTGATGTTTGACAAGTGCAGGTTTCTTTTTGTAAAACAATTTATACTCCCTTGGTCATATATGTGTATTGAATAGTGAGATTACTACATCAAATGATAAATATATTTTTAATTCTTTGAAGAAATCTCCAAACTATTTTCCAAGGGGACTAATCTAGCTTACATTCTCATTAACATTATGGAAGTATTCTCTTTTCCCAACAATCTCACTAACACCTTTGTTGTTGTTGTTGTTGCTTGCTTAGTAGTAATAACCATTTTGATGGATATAAGATGATGCCTTATTGTGGTTTAGACTTGAATTTCTCTGATGCTTAGTGAAGTTAAATATTGATTTTTTTATGTTTCTGGTCCTTGTATGTCTTCATTGAGAAATGTCGGCTTATGTCATGTCATTAAAATAATGAGTTTTTTATTGATTTGATTAATTTAAATAACTTATAGATTCGGGATATCAGCTCTTTGTTTGATGCTTTGTCTGCAAATATTTTCTCCCATTCTGTAAATTGTATATTTGCTCTATTTGTTTCTTTTACTGTGCAAAAGCTCTTTAGTTTCCTTAGATCACACTTGTCAATTTGTTTTTCACTGAATTTGCTTTTGAAACTATGTCATAAGTTCTTTGCCTAGGCCATGTCCAGAAGAGTAGACTTCTAGAATTTTTTTTAAATTTAAAGTCCTACATTTAATTCATTAATCTTTCTTGAGTTAATTTTTTGTATATGATGAGAGGAATTAGTCTAGCTTAATTGTTCTGCATATCCAGTTGAATAGGATGTCCTTTTTTTTAATGTTTGTTTTTCTAAACTTTAAATTCAGTTGGTTGAGGTCAGTAGTTTTACATCTGTATTCTCTATTCTTTTCTTTGATCTTTGTGCTAATTTTTGTAGCTCATAGTCATAGTTATTGTAGCATCATAATAATATCTGGAGTCTAGCAATGTGTTGTCTCCAGTTTTGGTCTTTTTGCGTATGATTGTTTTGGCTATTTGGGCTGTTTTTTGCTTCCCTATAAATTTAAGTATTTTTTTTTCTATATTTGTAATAAATAAGCTGGTAGTTTAGTAGAAATTGTTTTGAATCTGTAGATTGCTCTGAGCAGTATGAACATTTTAACAACTTTGATTCTTCTAATCCATGAGCATGGAATATTGTTCCATTTGTCATTTTTTCATATTTCAACAGTGTATTGTAGTTCTCATTGCTGAGGTCTTCTATGTCTTTAATTGTTTTTGTGGCTAATGTAAATATGATTATGCTCTTGATTCGGTTATCTATTTGTATGTTGTTGGTGTATAAATTCCTACTTTTTTTGGCATTGATTTTGTATCCTAAGACTTACTGAAGTTACTTATCAGTACTAGGAATCTTTTAATAGAATCTTTACAGTTTTCTAAACAGTATCATATTGTCTGTGAAGAGAGAGAATGTAACCTCCTCTTCTCATATTTTAATACCTTTTATTTTATTCTCTTGCCTGATTGCTCTGGCTATGAATTTCAGTACTGTGTTAGAGTGATAAGTGTGGACATTCTTGTCTTGTTACAGTTTGTTGGGGGGGATGTTTCGTACTTCGATCCATTAAGTAAAATATCAGTTGCTTATAGTTCTAATTATTGTGAGTTATGTTTCTTCAATGCCTAGATGGTCGAAGTTTTTTTTAATATATATATAATGAAGGGATTTTGGATTATAGAAAAGTATTTTTTTATATTTATTGAAATGATCATGTGACTCTTGCTTTTAATTTCATTGATGTGATAGATTACATTTATTGATTTGTGTATATTAACTAACTTCACATGCCAGGAATGAAATTTCACTTAATCATGATGAATAATCATTTTCTTATGCTGGTGTATGCAGTTTACTAGTATTTTCTATAAGGGAATTTTGTGTCTGTTTCCATCATGGAAATAAGACTGCAGTTTTCTTTCTTTAATGTATCTTTGAGAATGTCCTGGTATCAGTATAATATTGGCTTTGTAGAATTAGTTATGAAGGAGTCGCTCCATAATAATTCAATTGTTTGGAATAGTGTCAGTAAGATTGGTATTAGCTCTTCTTTGTACATCTGATAGAATTTGTCTACAAATCTTTGCCATTGTGAACTTTTTTCAGTAAGTCTTTCATTACTGATTCAATTCTGTGGCTCATTATTGGTCTGTTCAGGATTTAAATTTTTTCCTGATTCAATTTTGGGAAGTTATGTGATTCCAGAAGTATCTTTAATTGGATAATTCAATTCATCTACATTAAAGGACATTATTAATAGATAAGAATGGGAAACTGTCATTTTTTACTTATTTCCTGGTTGTTTTATAGAATTTTTGTTTCTTTTCTCTTATCGTCATCTTTTTGTAAGTAATTTTCTCTATCAGTAGAGTTAATTTTTTTCACTTTGTCTTGATGTATCTATTGGAGGTTTTTGCTTCAGGGTTGTCATTAAGTCTACAAATAACGTATTATAGCAATAACAGGTTATTTTGAACTGAGAACAACTTAATTTTTATAACAAACACTGTCTTTTTGCAGGCATTTTGCAATTTTAATCTTATAATTTTTAATGTTATAATTTACATTTTGTATTACTTATCCCTTAATAAATTATTGTAGTTATACTTTTTTATTGTTTTGTATTTTAATTTTGCTACTAGGAGTGTATGTTAGAGTATTCTGATTTTGTCCGGATGTTTACTTTTACCTGTGGATTTTATGCAACTGGATGTTTTTGTGTTATATATAAGCATTCTTTTCTTTCATTTTAAATAGCTACTTTTAGCATTTCAAAAAAAATTTTGCAAGGCAGACCCGATTGTAATAAACTGTGCTTTTTTGTTTGTCAAAGAATGTTTTTATTTCTTCTTTTTTTTTTTTTTGGAAGGATACCTTTGCTGGGTAAAATGTTCCTGGTTGACAGTATTTTCTTTTTCTTTCAGTACTTTCAATATCTCATCCCACTCTCTCCTAGCCTATTGATCTTCTGATAAGAAATTTGCTATCAATTGTATTGGAATATCCTTTTGCATTATTTACTTAATTTGTCTTGTTAATTTCAGTATTATCTCTTTGTCTCTGACCTTTAGGAGTTTGATTGTAATATGTCTTGGAGTTGTCTTATTTGTAAATTTTTGTTTGTTTGTTTGTTTTGTTAACTTTTGACATTTCTGTATCCAAATATTTGTTAATCTGGGTTTAAAAAATTTGTTATTATTCTTAAACAATAGGTGTTCTACCCATTTTACTTTCTACCCCCTCTTTAACATCAATGATATGTATATTTACAATTTTGATGGTATCCCACTGGTCTGTCAATTATTTTTAGTTATAATTCTGTTTTCTTTTTTTCTCCTCTGACTGTGCATTTTTAATAACTTGTTTTCATTTTTTGTTTTATTTTTATTTTTATTGTAAAGATGTGGGGTAGTTTGGGGTTAAGTATGCAAATGTTGATTCTGCAGGAACCCTTGTTGATGTGGTATGCCCCTCCCTCCCCTAGCAAGTTCCCTCAACTGCCAATCCCACTTCCCACCCCTGATAATTTCCCACTACTGTCAATCCCTTTCTTATACTATTATAATTGTTCAAGGTCCACTTATGAGTGACAACATATGGTACTCTATTCTTTGTTTCTGTGATAGATCATTGAGTATGATTGATTCTAAATCCATCCAAGTTGCTGCAAAGTCCATATGTTTGTCCTTTTCTATGACTGCATAATATTTCATTGTGGAGACGTACCACATTTTTTAAGTCAAATCCAGCTTCAGTGGGAAGCATGGTGGGTTCCATGTTTTTGCTATTGTGAATAGAGCTGCAACAAATATATGTGTGCAGGTATCTTTTTTGTAAAATGATTTGAGTTCCCCCAGCTATATTCCCAATAGGGGAATTGCTGGGTTATATGGAAGGTCAATTTCCAGTTCTTTCAGAAACTGATACACTGTCTTCCAAAGAGGTTGCACTAGTTTGCATTCCTACCAGCAGTGTAGAAGCGTTCCTTTTTCTCCGTGTCCTCACGAGCATCTGTTGTTATTTGTTTTATTAATATGGTCATTCTTACTGGAGTTAGGTTGTATCTCAATGTGGTTTTGATTTGCATTTCTCTGATGATGAGTGAGGCTGAGCACTTTTACACGTGTCTGTTGGCTACTCATATATCTTCGTTTGAGAAGTGTCTATTCATGTCTTTTGCCCACTTTTTAATGGAATTGTTTGTTTTTTTCCTTTCAGCGCATTTGAGTTACTTGTATATCCTAGATGTTAGGTCTTTGTCAGATATACAGTTAGAAAATATATTTTCCCATTCTCTGGGCTGTCTCCTGCTCTCTTGCTGGTTTCTTTTGCTTTGCAGAAGCTCATTAGTTTCATGAGGTCCCATTGTCTATCTTATTTCTTAAGGTATGGGCATTTAGGGTTCTGAATAGGAATTGGTTACCAATTCCAATTTCCATAAGGGTGTCTCCAGAGTTTCCTCAGATTCTTATAGTTTGAGGTTTTATATTAAGATCTTTGATCCATTTAGAGTTAATTTGTGTATAGTGATAGATATGGGGACCTGTTTCAATCTTCTGCATGCGATCAGTCAGTTTTCCCAGCACCATTTGCTGAATAGATTCTCCTCTCCCCAGTGGTTGTTGTTGGAGGTTCTTTCAAAGATGAGTTGATTGAGAAATTGAAGACTTGCTTCTGGAATCTCTATGCTTTTACATTGGTCTATATGCCTGTTCTTGTACCAATACCAGGCTGTTTTGACTACTGTAGCCTTATAGTAAATTTTAAAGTCTGGAAATGTGACACCTCCTGCTTGTTTCTTTTGTTAAGGATTGTTTTGACTCTTCATGGTTGTTTATGTATCCATATGAATATCTGTATTGTCATTTCCAGGTCTAAGAAGAATGATGTTGGTAACTTAATGGATATAGCATTTGTAGATCACCTTTGGTAGGATGGACATTTTAACAATGTTGGTTCCTCCTATCTATGAGCATGGAATATTTTTCCATTTGTTTGTGTCCCCTGGGATTTCTTTGAACAGTGTTTTTTAGTTCTTATTGTAAAGATCTTTCACTTCTCTGGTTAAGAAGATGCTTAGGTATTGCATTGTTTTGGTGGCTACTGTGAATGGGATTATGCTTTTAATTTGGGTCTCTGCCTGCTTGTTGTTGGTGTATAGGAATGCAACTGTCTTTTGGACATTTACTTTGTACTCTGAGATTCTGCAGAAGTTCTTTATCAGTACAAGCAGGTTTTTGACAGATTCTCTTTGATTTTCAAAGTATAGGATCATATCATCAGCAAAGAGGGAAAGTTGACTTCTTCTTTTCCTATTTGGATACTCTGATTTCCTTCTCTTGTCTGATTGTCCAAGCTAGGATGTCCAACACAATGTTGAACAATGGGAGTGAGAGTGGGAAGCCTTGTCATATTTTAGTTTTCAGCAGAAATGTTTCCAGTTTGTATCTATGTAGCAATATGTTAGCTGTGGATTTATCATAGATGGCACTTACAATTTTGAGGTATGTTCCTTCTATACCTAGGTGTTTGAGGGTTTTTATCAAAAAGCGATGTTGGATTTTTTCAAACGCCTTTTCTACATCTAATTATATAATCATGCGGTTCTTGTTTTTATATTGTTGATGTATTTAGTTACATCTATGGTCTTTTGAATGTTGAACCAGTCCTGCTTCTTGGGGATGAAGCCGACTTGCTCATGGTGGATTTTTTTGAGATGTGATGTGTTTTTGGATGTATTTTTGGATGTGTTTTGGATGTGTTTTGCATGTGTTTTTAGATGTGTTTTTGGAACATATGCTAGAATGTTTTTGAGAATTTTTGCATCTATATTCATAAGGGATATTGACCTATATTTCTCTTTTTTTGTTGGATCTTTGCCTGGTTTGGGTATCAGTGTGATGTTAGTTTCGTAAAATGATTTGGGTAGAATTCCATCTTTCTCAACTGCGTATTTCAATAGGTTGGTATCAGCTTCTCCATGTTTTGTAGGATTCTGCTTGAAAACAATCCAGTCCAGGGCTTTCATTTGTAGGTAGTTTTTGTATGACAGAGTCAATTTCCTGGGTTGTTATTGGTCTATTTAGTGTCTCAATGTCATCTTGTTTCAACCTGGGGAGGTTGTGTGATGTCAGAAAGTCCTCCATTTCATTTAGGTTATCAAGTTTGTTTCCATATAGGTATACATAGTAATCTCTGATAATCTCTTGTACTTCTTTGAATCAGTTGTGATTTGATCTTTGAATTTCTGATTGTGTTTATTGGGTTTTTTCTCTCCTTTTCTTGGTCATTCTGGCTAGTAGTCCATCAATTTTCTTAGTTCCTTCAAAGAAACAGCTTTTTGTTTTGTTGATGTTTTCTATGACTTTTTGTCTTCTATGCGCTGTATTCGACCTATTATTTTGGTGATTTGGATTCCTCGGCTAGAATTGGGGTTTTGGTGGTCTTCTCTTTCCAGCTCCCTTTGGTGATTTCTTAGGCTCTCCACTTGTAATCTTTTCATTTTCTTGATGTGTGCTCATAGAGATATAATCTACCCTCTTAGAATTGATTTCATGGCATTCCAGAAGTTTTGCTAAGATGTTTCAAAATTTTCATTTGTTTCCAGAAAACTTTTAATTTCTGCTTTGATTTCAGTGTTGACCCAGTTGTTATTCAGCATCATGCTCTTTAGTGTCCATGTCTTTGAGAATTTTGGAGAAATTTTGTTGGTGGTGATATATATTTTTATTCCACTGTGGACTGAGAATGTGCATGACGAGATTTCAACCTTATGGAATTTGTTTATGCTTGATTTATGGCCATGGATATATATATATCTTGGAGTATATTCCATGTGGTGATGAGTAGAAGGTATATTCTGTGGTTCTTTGGTGGAATAATTTGCAGCTATCTCTTTTTTTTTTTTGAGTTGGAGTCTCACTTTGTCACCCAGACTGGAGTGCAGTGGCCACTCCCGGCCACTACAGTCTCCACCTGCTGTGCTTCGGCGATCCTTCCACCTCAGCCTTCCAAGTAGCTGCAACTATAGGCATGTGCTACCACACTAGGTTAATTTTTTGATTTATTGTAGAGATGAGGTGTAGCTATCTCTTAAGTCCATTTGGTCAAGTGTCAAGTTTAGGTTCTGAATCTCCTTGTTGATTTTTTTGCCTCAATGATTGTATCTAGGGCTGTTCATGGCGTATTCAAGTCCCCTGACATAATAGTGTTAGAGTCGATATCACTTTTAGTGTATTTATTAGTTGCTTTATAAATGCTGCTGCTTCTGTGTTGAGTGCATATATGTTTAGGATGAATATTTCTTATTGATGGATTGAAACTATCATTATGTAGTGCCCTTTTGCATATTTCTTAATTTTTGATAGCTTAAAGGTTGTTTTGTCTGTTATTAAGTTTGCAACTCCTGCCTTCTTTTGTGATCCATTTGCCTGGAAACTCTTTTTCCATCCTTTAACTTTGAGTCTGTGTGTGTCCCTTGGAGTCAGATGAGTCTCCTGGATGCAGCAAGTAATTGGGACATGGTTTCTTATCCAGTTTGCCATTCTATGTCTTTTCAGTGATGCATTTAGTCCATTCTCATTCAGGCTGATTATTGAAATATGATTGTTTATTACTGTCATGTGGTTCTTATATAATTTTTCTTTGTTTGCTTGTTTTCTTTTGGCTTTTGGGTTGATGTATGTGTGTGTTCTCAAGTTTCTTGTTGTGCTGTATTCTCTGTAGATTCTGTGCTCTGCTGTACTCTAGGGAAGTGTGTGGTAATTCTTTTATATCTTCTTCTGTGCTTAATATGTTTTTAAGTGCCTCCGGTAGAGCTGGCCTGGAAGCTGCATAATCCCTTAGGGAATGAATGTCTGGGAAGGTTTTTAATTCTCCATCACTGGTGAAGCTGAGCTTGGTTGGATAGAAAATTCTTCATTGAAATTGTTTATCTTTGAGAACATTTTCTTTTATGCCTATTTTGTGTAGGCAAAATATTATGTGTCTAGTGCTTGGTCTTCTCATTTGATGTCTTGTAAAGTTTCTCTGTATCTGTTTTGCTTGATTGGTCACATCTCTTGTGAGATGGGGAAGGTTTTCTTGGTTTGCCTCCTGAAATACTTGCTCCAATTTGTTCTCTATTTCCCTTTCTTCTTCTGGGATACCAGTCAGGCATAGGTTCAGTCTCTTGATATAATCACACATCTCTTCTAGGCTTTGCTCTTTCTTTCTGAGTCTTCTTTCTATGTTTTTTTTTTTTTTTACAGATCTGTTTAATTCCATGTTCTGTTCTTCAAGTTCTGAGATTCTTTCTTCAGCTAGATTAATCCTGCTTTCCATGCTTGCCATCTTGTTATTTATTTCCTGTATGAAATTTTTTATTGGCAAAATTCTGCTATAAGTTTTTTCATGTTACATCTTGTCTTTCTTGAGTCTTATTCACTCTTTCCATCCATTCCATAATCCCTGTCATATTCTGGGGCCAGTAGTTGGTGACTTCCATTGTTGGGGCACCAAGTCTGATTTTTCAGTAGTTTTGTCTTTGTTATACCTGAAATTGCCTGAGGTCTTCTTTTGGTTTTTCCTCATTTGTGACAGATTTCTTGTTTTTTTTTTTTCTTTCTTTTCTTTAGTTTTGTTATTTAGTGTCAGTGGGAGAGGCTATCCCTTCTGATGTTTGCTCAGTCCTCTATTCTTCCTGACGCGGGCTCTGGATTTCTTCTATTTTGAAATAGGATAGTGGATGAGAAGTTTTGCTTTCTTTTATAGTTTTTGAAATTTGAATAAAGTAGTGAATGGGGCACTAAGATTCAGAAACGATTTGCAAATTACAATGTTCACTTATTGTGGTATGTGTTCCCTGAGACCCACTCCCTACCACCACTCTATATGATGACACAAAGCAGAAACCAATGCAAAAAACAATTGAACACACATACACATATACCCCACAACAAACTGGAGTAACAACAAAATGAAACAAAGCAAACAACAAAAACCAAGAAAACTAAACACACACACATGCTTAGCACAAAGTGAACAGAGAAGAAAAACAGAAAGACTGGAGGAAAAAAATAAAAAGGAATTCAGGTAGAACCATCACACATATATTGACACATAACTTAAACTATATGAAATGAAAATTTAAAAAACCCAAAAGAACAAAAGAGCCAAAACAAACCAACAAAAACAACAAAACTGAAAGATGAACACTCAGTTATTCACATACGCACATAAACAGAAAAATGATAAATAAAAGAAGAAACAGAAAAAGAAAAGAAAAGAAATTGGGAGGGATGCAGATCAAACCCTCACATACACATTCATGTACAAAGAAAAAATTATTTAAAAAATAGATGAACTAACAGTCAAAAAATATTTTAAAAATTTTTAAAAATTAAAATTAGAAACAAAAACCTGCTCTCTTGTGTCATGCTCTGTAATTGTTCCTCTAATCTGCTCTCTCCTGCACAGCCACCTCTTTCACTCTCTCCTCAGTATCCAAAGCAGGGAAGAAGGAGGGGCAATGGAGGTGGGTGGGGCTGCAGTCCTCTCCTCACATTCTCATACGTTCAGGGAGATCTCTGGTGGGGAGGTGTGGGATTGTCTCTTCCCCAGGTATGTATTCACAGGAAGGGTGGTTGCCCCAGTCACGCCTATCCTGGAATGGAGATCTTCCATTGTGAGTGATCATCCATGCTCTGCCTGGGTTTGTCCCTCTCAGTCGTGGCCCAGATTTGTGGGTCTGCTGTTCAGAGGATTGCTGGGGAGGTGGCAGTTTGGTTCAGCCCCAGGCTCACCACTGATGTATTTGGAGTTCTTCCACATTCTTTTCTGGCCACACCCTTTGTCCCTCCACTTGGTCAGGTAGGAGGCTTGGCTCCTGGAACTCAGCACTTGTCAGGTCCCTCCAAAATGTGTGCTTTCAGGATATTCTCTCTAGGTCATGATCAATCCCTGAGTAATTGATCCACCAGTCACAGAGATTGTGTCTGTTGCTCTATGGTGAGCAAGTTGGAGCACTTTCCTGGCCCACATACAAGATGGTGGTGGGGTGCCTTTCATGTCCTCTTTCATGGGAATTTGCCTCTGGACTACCTCCGCAGCACATGCTGCCAGTGCCCTTCAGACGCTGAAGTGGTGAGACAAAGCCAGGGGCCAGCAGTCTCTCTCCTGCTGCAATGGTGAGGGAGAGCCTGGGGCGATGGTTGTTCCCCACCGATTTTCATGGAAACCTTTTGTCTGTTCTTAAAAAAATAATGGTGCTCAGTCTCTGTGATCTGGGAAAAGTCAGGGATGAAACAGAGAAGGTGCAGCACCAGCTGTTGCACCAGGGACCTGGCCAGTTGCTCCCAAGCCCCCACTTATACAGTCTCTCTCAGTATTTTCTTCCCAGGGAGCGTTTGTTGACTTAAAAAAAAGAAAGAAAGAAAAAGAAAATGGCACTCAACTTATGCATCCCAGGAATTGCTAGGGTCCAAGTCCTGCAGCAGTGGCACCAGCCACTGCACCAGGAGAGCCCTGACCGCTAGCTCTCTAGCCCTCACTCAGTCAGGCACTCACATGACCTCTCGCTCACCAGCAGTACACAAAATTTTCCATACACTCACTCACACCAGGACTCACATAGTCTGACTGGCTTGGTTGTCATCTTCCAACCCGCTCCTAACCCAATAACTTGTTTTCTAGCTCATTGATTCTTTTTCTACTTGATAAGTTCTGCTGTTGATGCTATTGTTTGAATTTTGATCTTTGTCGTATTTTTCAGCTGCAAATTTTCAATTTACTTCTTATAAATTATTTCAATTTTTCTATTTACTTTCTTTGGCAAATTTTGCAGTTATTTCTCTGTGTCTGATTTACACTTCTGAGTTTTGTTTTTTGTTTGTTTGTTTGTTTGTTTTTTGAGTTGGAGTTTCACTCTGTCACCCAGCCTGGATTGCAGTGGCCGCTCCCGGCCACCGCAGCCTCAACCTGCTGGGCTCCGGCGATCCTTCCACCTCAGCCTTCCGAGTTGCTGGAACTACAGGCATGCACTACCACGTCCAGCTACTTTTTTAATTTATTGTAGAGATGAGGTTCCGCCAAGTTGCCCAGGCGGGTCTCAAACCGGTGGGCTCAGCAATCCACTCACCTCAGCCTCCTAAAGGCATGGGATTACAGGCTGAGCCACCGAGCCCAGCTGAGTTTTTTTTTTTTTAAAGAAACAGTTATTTTGAATTATTTGTCTGCCTGATTATTCATCTGTCTTTAGGTCAGTTGCTTTGGTATCTCTTTTTTCCATTTGACAAGACCATCATTCCTAAGCTATTCTTATTTCTTGTAGACATGTATCTCTATTATAGATTGACAAACTGGGTATTTAATTTAGAATTTGCTATATGGGTTTGTTTCTGACCTTTCTATTTCAGTACTTGTTTAGACATTTTGTGCAGACTGGCTGTTGTATTCTGTTTCAGCACTAGGAGACCCAAGCCCACAATGGCTCTGCCACAAATGTGATATTTGAATTAGATGGGCTTAAGCAAGATACACTGAGAACCCCCTGTGCCATGTGAGAGAACCAGTCAGCCCCTCAAGTCTTGAAGATCTGTGGACAATACTTTCTATAGTTTTTCACTTATAAATAGCCTCTCTGGGGTCACATATATTACAGGATCCAACACCAAGTTCAGCATGTGGGCTGCAACTAGTCTCACCTCCTCACTTTGTTTCTAATTGGTCTCTAGTAGTTTATCCCATTTGTATTGGAGGTTCTTGCCATTGGTATTGGAGCTGCTCTTAATGTTGAAGTGAGTGTCCTATGCAGGCACCCAGAACAGTAGGAAGCCAAATGTCCACCTGTAATTCACTTTTTTCAGTGTAGAACCCGTGAACCTAGGGGACATTTTGAGTGTGGTACCATGAGAGCTTATGGGGAGGGGTGTTGCCATCACAGAGAATCAATCCTCTTACTATCCAACTGTGGCTTTACTTGTTTTGTAATCTAAGGGACTTTAAAAGTCTCACTCATGTGTTCAGATTTCATAAGATTTTGTGAAGGTATAGTTGTGTGTATATAGTTGTTCAAATTTATGTTCCTTTGGTGGTAATATCACTTAAGAGATTTTTTTTCCCACCATTTTTGCTGTGTTCTTATACCACAGATTCTAATTTAAAATACTTCTAAAATGATGTCTTGGACTGAATTACAGAAATAATGAACATTAAATTTGTTTGGCTACCAGACATTTTTTCATACATTGTATTGACCTTATGGATTTTTAAAATTCTAAATTTATTAGTTGTATATTATGCAAAAAAATCTGTGTAGCACATATATTTTACTTCCTGAATCACTCTATTGGAAGTGTAGAGATATGCCAAAAAACATTATTCTTCATGTTTGATGCATAAATCACTAATGATGCAGAAAATATTTGAATGACTCAGACAAATTGCAACAGCAGAGATTACAAATGTTCTTTTCAACTGTGTTTCTTTAGCTCTGATCATTATGTCCATCACAGAGTGAGTGTGCAATAACAATTCTGTAAATAAATGAATGAGTAACTTTTCTAACTTCCTAGATTGGGACACCTTATGAAGAAATGAGGTACTGAAACAAGATCAATATAACCATAGGCAAATACAAAGTTCTTTATTTTTCTATTAAAAATAGAAAAATGTTGTTATACAATTATTCTTCTATTGTCTGTTTTCCCATCACAGACAAATATGTCTCTTATTTTCTCAATATTTATTTACTTAGTATATTGAAGTTTATTTTATGTAGAACATTGTCAATAAAAAAAAACTCTCTTCAAAGTTATCAATCAATATGTATTAACTGAAGTAAATTCTTGTTTGCTTTTGAGTCAGAGTCTCACTCTGTCACTTATGCTGAAGTGCGCTGGCACAATCATTCTTCACCACAGCCTCAATCTCATGAGCTCAGGTGATATTTCTGCCCCAGCCTCCCAAGTAGCTGGTACTACAAGCATGAGCCACTACTCTCTGCTAATTTTTTAATTTTTATTTTTTAGGTCTCATTACGTTGACTAGGCTGAAATGCTTTAGAGATTTATCAGTTACTATCTCCATCACAAATCCTTTCTTATCTCTGGATACTCCCTTGTTCCATTTGTAGAAGATACATTATTTTCCATATTTCTTAAATATTGTTATTTTACATAATTTTGCTAAAACTTCTCTCCGTATGCAATCCAGGTGATACAATGCATTTAAAAAAATTCAGTGGTTGTATATTTTTCTAAATGTATCTTCAAATACTTATTTCCTTTTTAGATGTACCTTTCTAACTTTGTCAAATAAATATACCCTACTAACCCAATGATAGACAGAAATATGTCTGAAACATTATATAAATTTCCCAAATATTTCATATAGGGAAAAAGGAAGCTATTATATTTTTAGTATTACTTTCAGAAAAATAAAATGTCATTCCTGATATTTTTTCCTCCTACTCCTTCAATGAAATCATTAAGTCATATGAAAACTTTCTTACAATTATTTTTGTAATTATCTTCCATTCACCACTATTACTAATATTACTAATATTATTATTAATTATAATTATAATTATTTTTTTAATTTAAAAATGTGGGGTACAATTCAGGGTTAGGTATACAAATGGTCATTATGCAGGTACTCTTGTAGATAGGTATCCTCCCCATCCCCTGGTAGTTTCCCACTACTGCTGACCCCTTTCCTATCGTATTATGATATTTGTTCAAGGTTCACATATGAGTGAGAACATGTGGTACTCATTTCACTATATTGTCTTCTGTGTCTGACCTATTCATGCACCTTCCTTCAAAACCATAAGTGACTGATTGATCTTGAAACAATTTATTTTCTTTTCTGCTAAAAACCATGTGAGTGTTAGTAAGCAAGAAAAGGTCAGTAAAAGAAAGTACTCAGAGTAACTGTTCAAATTCGAAATCTCTTGCAAATGAAAAAATAAATATTGTAACTATAGAACAGTCTGAAAATGTGATTTTCTGTAATAATTGGGAACATTTATAAAACTGATGGCTTGACTTCAAAATGAATAATAACCCATAATATAAACAATAAAGGTAGAATTAGGCTCAAATAGTGTCATCAGAAGATACAATTTTTGTTTTCAATTTTTTTTTTATTTTAAAATGTGGGGTAAAATTCAAGGTTAGATATACAAATGGTTATTATGCAGGTACTCTTATTGATGAGGTATACTACCCATGCCCTGACAGTTTCCCTCTACTGCCGCTCCCTTTCTTATAGTATTATATTTGTTCAAGGTTCACATATGAAAGAGAACATGGTGCTCAGTTCTTTGTTTCTATGATAGATTGCTCATTATTATAGATTCTAAGTTGCTGTGAAGTTCATAATTTTGTTCAACTTTATGGCTGCGTAATATTCCATATTGTATATGTACCACTTTTTTTTTTTTTTTAATCCAGTCCTCTTTCGATGAGTAGCACGGTTGTTTCCATGTTTTTATTATTGTGAACAATGATGCAAACAAAAAAAATGCATGTGCAGGTGTCTTTTTCATAGAGTGATTTGAATTCCTCTGAGTAAATTCACAGAAGGGGGATTGTGGGGTCATATGGAAGGCTGATGTTTGGATCTTTTAGATATTGCCAAACTGTTTTCCACAGAGGTTGTACTAGTATACAATCCTACTGACAGTGTAGAAGTGTTCCCTTTTCTCTGCATCATCTCCAGCATCTGTTGTTTTTTGTATAATTGATGATTGTCTTCCTGACTGGAGTTAGGTGGCATCTCAGTGTGGTTGTTTTTTGTATAATTGATGATTGTCTTCCTGACTGGAGTTAGGTGGTATCTCAGTGTCGTTTTAATTTGCATTTTTTTGATGATTAGTGATGCTACACATTTTTTCTTGTATCTGTTGACTACCCGCATGTATTATTTTGAAAAGTGTCTATGCATATCTTTTGCTTACTTTGTAATAGGGTTCCTTTTTTTCTTTTCCGCACATTTGAGTTCCTTGTAGATACTAGATGTTAGACCAATGTCAGATATACAGTTGGCAAATATTTTTTCCCATTCTGTGGGCTGTCTCCCCACTCTTTTGATGAATTTCTTTGCTTTGCAGAAGGTTTTCAGTTTGATGAGGTCCCACTTATCCATTTTATCTTTTATGACATGGGCATTTGGGATTTTGATTAGGAGTGGTTGTCAGTTCCAATTTCCATAAGGATGTTTCCTGAATTTTCTAAGGTTCTTATAGTTTGAGGTTTTACATTTAGGTATTTGATCCATTTAGAGTTAATTTTTGTGTGTGGTGATAAGTAGGGATCTTGTTTTAATCTTCTGCATGTGATCAGACAGTTTTCCCAGCACCATTTACTGAATAGGTTCTGCTCTCCCCCAGTCGTTGTTGATGGAAGTTTTGTTGAAGATGAGTTCATTGAGAAATTGAGGTATTACTTACAGAATCTCTATCCTGTTCCATTGGTCTATATGTGTGTTCTTGTACCAATACCAGGCTGTTTTGATTATTAGGCTCATAGTAAAATTCAATGTCTGGAAGTGTGTGATACCTCTCACTGTGTTTCTTTTGCTGAGGATTATTTAGGCTATTCATGGTCATTGATGTTTCCATATGAATTTCTGTATTGTCATTTTCAGGTATGAGAAAAATGATGCTGGAAATTTAATGAGTATTGTATTAAATCTGTAGGTTGCCTTGGGTAGGATGTACATCTTAAGAAAGTTGATTCTTCTAGTCCATGAGCATGGAATATTTTTCCATTTGTTTGTGTCATCTTTTATTTCTCTGAGTAGTGTTTTGTAGTTTTTGTTGTAAAGGTCTTTCACTTCTCTGGTTAGGAAGATGCTAAGGTATTTTTTTCATTTCTTTTGTGTGTGTGTGTGTGTGTGTGTGTGTGTGTGTGTGTGTGTGTGTGTGTAGCTATTGTGAATGGGATTGCACAGGATACAATGTTATAGCAATATCTAGTGAACTAGATAATGTGAATAAAATATAGGTAATATCAATACCTACATGTGTTTTATATCCATAATCTATGTATTATTACATTTAAATATATTATTCAATGTTTCATATAGTCTACCTTTAAAACACATCATATATATAAATGTCTCACAGTCTCATTTATTGCCCCAGATTAAGCTATCATTTTTTAAAATTTCCACTGCAATTTATCACCTAAGTCAATGTTGTCAAACTCCTCTATAAAAAGAAAGTAGTAAGGATTTTAATCTTTGCTGGTAAGAAGAAAAAATTGAGATTATTATGCAGGTCTGGTTGATTGTCAGAATTTTCAGTTATGTTCTACACAATTTCTATAAAAATTTATTTAGCAAATACTGAGTCATTGCTCCTAGGTTAAATACATGGTTGGATACATGGTTGTGAATCTCTGAAACAATATTGCCTTCATGCAATCATTTGCTTTGTATATTTCTGTTTAAAGATATCTCATTTATTGTATGTTTTCTACATTTTAGCATTGAACTTGTGACCAACAGCACTCTAACTCATGCCTGAAAAAACTTATCTAACATGTGACATATATTTTTTTCTGTAAAGCCCATTACAAATTTCTTTTGCTTAGGAGCACTGGACAACACTTCAGCACTACTCTTAGGGCCATTGTAAACAACAAAATTATCAAAAAATACACAAGAATGTGACACTAAATATACCCAGGAAAAGTCTTTTATGTTGCTTACAATATAAAAGCTGAAATAGAAAGGCAGACTGATGCCTTATTTGATCTTACCTGGAAACATGCCCATTGAGCAACTCAAATATTTTGCTGCTCTGCATGTATGCATGTCTGTGAATGACCATGAACATACTCTGAGTATTGGCTTGTAGACTACACATAAATTTTATAAAGTAGGTAAATGTGATGGCTGAAGCAACTCCATCTTCAATGCAAATCTCCTAGGTTGACTTTTCATTAACCCAAAATCAGAGAATGTGTCTAAGATTCTGAGTTTATCTACCATTCCTTGTTTAAGAGTACATACTTAATGTGAATCTTGCCCTTAAGCAAATTACTGCACTTCTTAAGCACTTATGTCCTTTTCCTATGGTATGTAAGTTGAGAGGTAACCAAATGGAGATCTACTTGTCTTGTGGTTGCCCAAGACCATGCTTCCATTTGTAAATTCCCTATTAAATCATCCTATACCCACAAACTAGATTTGCCTGTCTTGTGTTTTGGCTCCTTCTGCATTTGGGGATTGTTTGTATATACAGCTCTTTCATGAAACAGTGAATTTAAAAATTCAGACTCTGAATATTACACAGTCATAAAGAAGAGAAAAATCATGCCTTCTGCAGCAACTTGGATGCAGTTGGAGATCATCGTATTAAGTGAAACATCACAGAAACAAAGAACTGAATACTGCATCTTCTCACTCATAAGCGGGTTCTGAACACTAGTCACGTTAGTACAAGTGAGGGATTGGCAGTTGCTAGGCACTGCTGGGGGAGAGGAAGGTGGGTGGGGATATGTGGCCACACAAAGCGTACGTGGTCCACTACTAGAGGGAGTGAGGACCACCTAAAAGCCTAAATTTCACCTGCATACAGCCTACTTATGTGGTAAATCTTCAATGTTCCCCACAGCTGCATAATAAATAATTAAATGGAAAAAAATGCAGACTCCGTAAATAATGAAGATTGACTCTACTGTACTTATGTAGTAGCCATTTTAAAAAATGCAGAAATGATCTTGACTCATGGAGTGTGTAAAATAAGGCATGGGACATATTTGGTCAGTTGGTTATAGTTTACTATCACTTGATTTGGACTATTCTTGGGATCTCTCTTCATTCACTCTGCTACTCCCAGAATCTGTAGCTACACACCAATTATCTTTGTCTAATATAAAACAATTTATGTAAATTTTGGTTCAGACTTATCTGAAGAATTTTCATTTTCTCTACAATAAACTGCAAACTTACTGTGTCCCACACATTCCCTGCAAGTCCTCAGAATTAGGCCAGACTCGCTCACACTATTTTGGTCAAACTGACTTCCTGACATTATGAAATACACTGAACTTGCTTCTGTTCCAAGACCTTTGTACATACTTGTTTTTAGCATGGAACACTTCTACTTCAGACTTCAAATCTTTGCAAAAAAGTGCTTTATATCTTGCAGCTATCTGCTTACTATCACCTGTAAAAGAAAGTCTTCTCTCTGAATCATCTACCCCATTACTTTGAAAAATATTTATGCTAATTTTAACATATCATTTATTACTACCTAATATGATATTACATATTTACTTATTTACTTACTAGTTTTTACCCACTCTTTCCCCATAAGGGCAAGACTATCATTGTGCTTCTTATATGCTTAAATGACTTCTAGGCACATAGTAGACCTTCAATAAATATTTTCTCATGCAGGGATATTAAAAAGATTACATGTAGTCTGTATTATCAGTATATGTACACAAATTTGTTTTGTTTTGTTTTGAGTCAGGGTCTTACTTTGTCAACCAAGCTGGAATGCAATGATATAATCATGGCTCACTGTAGCCTTAAACTCCTAGGCTCAAGTGATCCTCCCGCCTCAGCCTCCCTAGTAGCTGGGATTTGAGGTATACACACAAATCTTTACATACCTGTTAATTTTTTTTTTTTTGAGATAAGGTCTTACTTTGTTGCCTAGGTTGGTCTTGAACTCCTGGGATCAAGCAATTATCCTGGCTTAGACTCCCAAAATGTTGAGATTATAGTCTTAGGCTATACTGCACCAGAGGCATACACAAACTTTAAGAAATAAAAGAACTACTTTTTAATGTACCTCCTCCCGATCTTGCCTTTGCAACTTAAGATTCACCTTAGAATTACACAGCAATTGCTTACATCTTTTAAACGTTCCAATAATTCCTCAAGTGTGTCTTCTCTTTTGCTGCCATAAGCAAAACAGCAACTTTGCTTGACTATTGGCTAGTTCCTGGTGACCTTTCTCTACTGGTATTTGGCATTACTAAGCTGTCTAGTATCTTATAAATCATTTTTCTCCATTAACCCACTAAATATTAATATTCTTAATCTTTCATCTTTGTCAATCATCAAATAATTTGTAATTTAATAAGATCTACTACCTTGCTACTCGATGTGTGGTCCACAGACCAGCAGCATCAACATCATATTAGAAATGCAGAATAGTAGTTCAAATTCCAGAAATACTGAATTAGAATCTGCATCTTTATGGCTATTACATTTGAGAAAGACTTTGCTATTTATCTGACAGTGGACTAAGATGGTACTGAAAATTAATGGCATGTTTCTTAAATGTTTACTTGATAAAATTAGAGAGAGGTATGAGTACAGTCATAAAACAGAATGAGTATTATTTTAGAAATGTGCAAGTAGAATTGTTTTTTTACTGTTCCAGAGGAGGATAAACCTATCCCAAGGAAGTCAGAGGGCATCCCAAAGGTATGTTCCCCAGCAACTGAAGAATGATAAAATTGCAATTAGTCTGTATTATGTCAATGTTTGATATATGGAAGATAATAGCATTCTTCTCAAGGACAGGTGTTAGATCATAGACATTTTATTCCTAATAATTCTTGGTGCTTAGACTATTTGTTGAATGAATAAGCAAGTGGGGGAATGAATTCACTTTTTATTTAATGCTTCTTTCACCATCAAATCTTTGCTAAAGCAATTGCCAGAAATATGGAAAAATACCTCCTTCAGTGACATATACCATATATCTTACAGATGGAATAGACATATTCTTCTATCATTTACAAAATTTTTCTTAATTTCCAACACTAGTTTCTCATCTGAAAAGTTAACTCCTGCAAATTAATATGACAAAATTGAACCTTAGAATGTTTTCTCATTATTCTGAATATGTCAGTCTACTCAACTTTTGGACTAACCTGTTTCATGTCATGATTGTATTTGTGCCTCTGTACAGTCTAGGTTTAGTATTTCAATTTTGATTTTTTATATTTAGTATTTCATTGACCTAGTCCTGGGTAAAATAGAAAAGAAAAAAAAATTAATTACTAAATTTTAGCCAGATTCCCAAGCCTACTACTCATGATTATCTTTGATTCTACAAACTATAGAAAATATTTTCATTATAAAAAATTATCCATTACAATGATGAATGTTTATCTCAGTAATTGTATTTGCAGTTTTTTGAGTCACATATATACAAAACAATTAATGTTTGATTACTCATTTACATTTAAGTGATGTTTTTTATTCTTTCTTTGAAAAATGTTAAGCTAATATAGAAATGCTTTTATTATGTTATCCTAGTGAACTACAGATAATAATAATAATTCAATATAAATCACTTGAAATTATAAAAAGAATGATTGTGTTTCTTACTCAAATATTTCTCTTTTAAAATGGATGGCATCCGGGCTCGGTAGCTCAGCCTGTAATCCCGTGCCTTTGGGAGGCTGAGGTGAGTGGATTGCCTGAGCCCACGGGTTCGAGACCCGCCTGGGCAGCGAGACCTCAGCTCTACAATAAATCAAAAAATCAGCCAGGCATGGTAGCGCATGCCTGTAATTCCAGCTACTTGGAAGGCTGAGGCGGAAAGTTTGCTGGAGCCCAGCAGGTTGAGGCTGCGGTGGCCGGGAGCGGCCACTGCACTCCAGTCTGGGCAACAGAGTGAGACTCCAACTCAAAAAGAAATAAAAAAATAAAATAAATAAAATAAAATGGATGGCATTAAAATTATTTTATTACAATGCTCAGAGTGCAGGTTCTTCCAAATTTAATTTCCATTTTTGTCTTTTGACTATTTCCTGTAACTCAAGTAGATAAAATGAGTAAAAATTGCCTTTATGAATTAAAGTAATTTACTGGCTAGCAGAGACTGGGTTTTTTTAAATCGAACTAGGTATGTACAGTGCTCTGTAAAATAAATTGCCCTGATTTTAACAAACTTTATGTGCCAAAGTTTATTCTCCTTGAGCACATAGAAAAATATTTCCCATCATGTTTTAAACTGCCCTTAATATGTCAGGTATAACAATGCCCAGGAATCAATGTTACTTCCAATTTCATTAATCATGTTAAATCGCCTTAGTGAATTATAGCTAACAAGTTCACTTTGAAAAAAAAATAATTATTTGTACTATATTTGGGGCAACAGTTTCTTACCTACAAGCTGCAATCTTTGCCAATATTTCAAAATCAATACTTATTAGAGAAAAGAGCCTATAACAAGTAAAGTGTTACAATTTTTATTGGGTTTTCCTCACACTATAATCAGGCCTGCAAGTAACAACTCAGACTTCAGTCCACATTCGAGGAAAGATTTTGATAGATACTCATGTCAAATATAAGGTTGCAGCTTATATTTTTTATCTAGAAAATATATTGCTATTTTGAAAATTGTTTTCTTTCCTTATTACTTCTATTGCTTCTATCCTACCTTAAATTAGAGGTATCTAGAAATATAGATACCATCACAAGGGCTTTACTTGCAATAAGTTATAACATATAAAATTAATGGTATAATCAGATGTTACAAAATCTTATAAAGCACATGGGTGACTATAATATTTTTAAAATTATTTTATATCTAGTTGATCATTTATTTTGTTTATCAATTATTTTTGAATTATAAAGGGATGTTTTCTCTATTTCTTGAATCTCCCATATGCATAACAAGCGTGTTTTAATTAATTGAGATTTAAAAGCACAACTCTGTCATTTTCTGCTTGGAAAAATTATTAGCTAATATGATAACAGATTTTTTTTCAATATCAACCATGTTGAGTTGCATCGGGTATATACAATAACCGTCAAAAATGAAAGTAAGAAAAGTAGCACTCAGTAGATTGCAGGATAAGTGGTGAGAAACATGTCCATGAATGAAAAAATATTTTTAAATACTGTTAATATAAAATTGTCAGTCTTTGGCTTTTTACTGAATTATAAGTTTCTCTAAATTGTTTAAGTTTACATTTCTAAGGTTACAATTATAAATTAATTATATCAAAACAGCAAATATTATTCTATATTCCAAAACTTTCAAGTGAAATTGAATGAATATGTTGACAAGTAATAAAAGTAAAACATGTATATGCAGTTACTATTATTTCAGAGAATAAGATATAAGATAACTGAAAAATAAAAAAAATTGCTTTAATGACAGCACAATAAGAAAGACAGAAATATGAAACACCTGTGGTGTTAATAATCAAAAGTTATAACTAACCTCTCCTAATACAGAATTAAATTAATCATAAGGCTGTTCAAATTTCTTTTTAATTTTTATTCAGAAATAGATTGTAGTTGCTATTTGTTTATTGATTACAAAGTTAGGGAGAAAAAATTGAAATGGTCAGAAACAATAATAATCAAAGTTATATTGAATTGATAACATAAACAAGAGATTGAATGAGATAATGATTAGTGCTTCTATTATCCTAAAGATTTATAGCTAGTCTTTCATACTTTTAGATTTGTTTTCCAAAAAGCAGCTTATTTTATGAGTTGCAGAGCATACATCTCAGCAAATTGTATATACACCCTACTATATGTTGCTTTTGGTTCCCTAAAATAAAAATATGTCAGACAGGCTTCATTTTTGTTTTTTCCTTCATAGACACCATGTTTGTTATTTTTATACAAAAGCTTATAATATTTTCTCTTAATTACTGCTGCTGTGATTCTTACCAGTGATTCTTTTTTCTTTCTTTTTTTTTTTTAAATTCTGACCTGGAATTCTGTGGCCTCTTAATTTGCCAATTTTAGTCCTTATCTTGAGAAAATTTCTTTCATTGGTTTAATTACTGTTGTTCTTCTAACATTACTGTTTGGATATAAACTTATATGGGTCACTCTATTCATTGATAGATCTCTAAGGTCATCTAGAAACTCCTACATTTCTTATCCTCTCCTAGTGCTCTAACATGGTTCTTCAGGTTCTTAGCCACTCACAGAAGAGAAAATCTTACAATGATTGTCTCTTTCATAACACTAAAAAGTACTAGACTTTACTTGAACCAGATGACCAAAGGTATGTTGAGAAATTTGGGAGTTAAAAATTGAGAGAATAACAACCATGAAAAGTTTTATTGCTGTTGTTTGATGAGGGGAATGGAGTAGCAAAAAAAGAAAGAAATTAAGATCTGAATTTTAATTTTTTTATACAAGCATTCCTGTTTCAAATTCATAACTAAAATATTCAAGGCAGAACTAATACCTCAAACTAGCTAAATGTCATACCTGAAACAAACTTGTTTGTTCATTCTAATTTATAGTAACTACAGAATGGAAGAAATTACAGATTACATAATATTTCCTACTTTCCTATTTCCAAAAGGAACATTTTACTTTATTTTTCCCTACTTCTTTTCTCTCTTGCTCTCTCTCCTTCTTTCTTTCTTTTTTATAACATGTATAGAGTGAATTGAAAAATCTGCTATGGTCGGGCACAGTGGTTTATGTCTTTAATCCCAGCACTTTGGCAGGCCAAGGCAAGAGGACTGCCTAAGCCCAGGAGTTTGAGACCAGTCAGGGCAACATGGCGAGACCTTGTCTCAACAATAAAAAAATAATTAAAAAAATTTAAAAATAGCCGGGTGTAGTAGTGTGCGCCTGTAGTTCCAGCTACTTGAAAGGTTGAGGCAGAAAGATGGCCTGAGTCCAACTGGTCGAGGCTGCGGTGGTCATGAGCATGCCACTGCACTCCAGCCTGGGCAAGAGTGAGACTCCAACTAAAAAACAAACAAACAAATAAAAAAAAGCCAAACCAAAAAAAAATCTTTAAACAAAAGTGTATGGGATTAATTAAAGCTATATTGTTTAAATACTACCATTTCAGTATCATTTTCTTAAATACAAAAATTGTTTGCTTTATTTTCTGGTGTTTCCACTGATTAATTTAATTGTGTAAACATTGACATTTTCTATAGGAGTTCAAAAAATGAAGATGTTGATCGGACAGCCATATTCCAGCAACAACTTCACATTTAAGAAGAAAGATTAAAAAAAATTGGTGTTTAGTTTTCAAAAACAAGAAAGCACTGTAGCTAAAGCACTGTAGCTAACTGAACATATTAAGGTTCAACTGAAGGACAATGCAAACAAAATGTTTAAGCTACATTTCTTTTTTCATTTTTACTAAATGTATCTTTTCATTACATATATTTTTGTAAGGGTTTGGTAGATCATTGTTTTCTTATAAATTAAATAATATATATGTTTTGGATATATTAGTGAAAATTCTCTTCCCCATGTTAAAGAATAATAGGAAGATTATGATTATTGTGGGATAAAAGATTTTAAATATTTTTATACTTTTAAATATATTTTATACATGGGCTTTTAAACTGGAAAGAGAGGGCTATGTCTGTCTTATAGATATAGAAATGAATACACTTAAAATTTAAGACCAGTAAAAATCTCCTAATGTGTTAGCATGTGTGCATGTGTGTGTATGTGTATGTGTGTTTGTGTGTTTCCCCTCCATTTTGGTATATGGCAATTTTATACATCCATTTCAGAAAAATATATATATATTTAAAAAAGAAAACTAAGAAGTCATTCATGTATTTTCTATTTTCATTTACGTCCAAATCCAACTTCCTAAAAGAAAACTTTTGTGATCTATTTCCAAAAGAAATCCCAGATGTGTTTACTTCCTATCTTATAGTTCAAATTATGTTAGCAATTGGTAGTGATAATCTTTCAATTGAATTTTGTATTACCTCCTTGGTTTTTATACTACCTTTTTTAGTAATTCCCATTTAAGCACCAGTTTTAATCTTTTAAAAATACAAATCATGTATTATCATGCTACTTGTAACAACTTTCCAATGGCTTTTCCTTTACAATTTGAATATTCCTTATCATGAAACTCCTTATTATGGAAGTCTTCTCAATCATATCCTTACAATTATCTCCATCTAGATCTATAATCTCACCTGCTCAAAATAATCTATGTAAACTGTTCTTCTCTGTGTTGGCTTCATGGCAAACTCAGTCTAACCTAACAGCCTTTGTAATTGTGATTCCTTCTGCCTGTATCATGCTTCTTCCTTAAATTTCAATGGGTAGGTTATATTTGTTTTTCAGCATCCAACAAAATTGTCTTCTCATAGGGAACATTTTCTTCCTAAAATTCTGTAATACTTATCAGCATTTTAAGAACCCAGATTTTATTTTCCTTTCTAGACGTTCATCAAGGTAACAATTAGTGTCAGCCAGCAAGTGACCTCAGTTCCTGATGCTTTCCGATTTATTTTCTTGCTTCCAGTCATCAAAAGAGGCATGCTATTTATTCTACTCCCTCAGCAATATTTCTGAGTGAGGAAGTTTTATGAAAAAAAGTACAAAATGTTATCACTGTGCTAAAACTCTTTCACATCAGAGCATATGTAGACATACTACCAATGAATAACTAATGTCTATATTTAATATTTTCCATACCAATTTCTCCATGTTCACTAATTGTATTCCCTATGTAGCTCATTAACTTAGCTACAAAAAAAATATTTTGGTCCTCTGTTTTAGTAAGTAGACATGTCATCAATGTTCTCATTGTGAGTTATTTGTTTGTTAATATTTTCTTTATTTTCCTAATTATAGTACTTTATTATTTATTAACATGAAGAGATTTAATTTATAACCTGAGAAAGGGGGTTTATAACATATACTCCTGAGTTTTCAGAAACATTAAGAGAAAAAGAGAACACTTTATTGGGATTTATAGGACTTCAACAAATATATAGCATTTAACATATGATGCCTTTGGTCACCAGCAACAAAATCTCCAATTCATATTTCTTAAGAAATAAAGAAATTTGCTTATTTGCATGTACAGACATTCAAAAGGTCAACTCTAGGGACTATATATCAGGATTTTCACACTCTTCTGTACAATTTCTCAGTCTTATTTCTTTTAATGAACTAGCTTTATCCTGGGATTGACAGAGGAGTGGATATTTGAGTTTAGCCATACATTACAATTATTTTTTACATGTATGAACAAAGTTATCACCTAGTTACTTGTTTTTTTTAGTCAATTGGCAAATAATTTCTAAAAACTTCCCAGAAGGCTTCTTTCTGGTCTCATTTGCCAGAATAATGCCAATAGTTGGCAAGGTAAGTAAAATTTATCACCTACTACATGGCTTAAATAAACCACTTATGATGGAATGGATCATACAGAATAAAAAAATTATTTTGTGGTATTTACATGTTCAACAAATGTAGTTCAATATTCCATATGTATAGGGGAATTGATATAGAATATTACTAAAATATTATATTAGATTTTAGAATCTATAACACAATCATGATATTTGCATCCCATTCTCAACTAGGATTAGAGCTGCTAGGCTAAGGGGCATTTGGCAAATGCAAGAGGGCAAAATATATTTGTAATTGTTGTAAAATATCAAGGGTGAGACTGGCATACAGTGGTCACAAGTCAAGCTGATCAATATCTTATAATACATGGATTAGTCTCTAACAATTAAACATGTTAAGAAGTACTTATTAGATCATATTTATGTAGAATATTACATATAAATGGCAATACTAACATTTGAATGAATACATAAAGATGCAGGTACATATGTAGATTCTACAGTGATTTTGCATTAAATACCACATTAAACATACTTTAATAGACCGACGTTTAATTATTCATTTTGGCAATGTTAAACTTTATAGGAACCCTGTGTTCTTGGAAAGCAGGACTGTTTAAGAAATCTCCATAGCCCTTTGTGTTCTGAGAAATGCCTTACTGCAAAGATTGGCCTTCATGATATGATTTAGTTAAGACTCAGGGATGCCTGTCCCGCTTCACTATGACAAGGTCAAATGCAGACTTCTCAAGTTCCCATTCAGTGCCTCATAAATCACTAATTGTTTCTACTCACTGATCAATATGCTCAAAATACCTGACAACTTAACTTGACAAAACTTTAATTCTCTTTCCTTTCCCAATGGTCCAGAACTGTGAACCACCCTCAGCCTGTGATAGCATGGGAATATGGGAAGCCCTCATTGACAGCCACTCTGGAAAATCTGATAACCTTGGGAAAGACATTTTCTGTTCAATTGTGTTGTCAAGCCATAATTTATTCCACTCTCCAACACCCTGTACTTACTGTCTTCCTTACCCTCCCTAGTAAGGAAAATTCCCTCTGCTTTATCTGAGATATTTATAGATCTTAGGATTTGAGGGTTTCTCTCACTACAATAATCTTTTAAAATGATGTCTCTCTGTATTTGTTTGGATTTATTTTTGACAATTTATTCATTCATTCATCAATATTATTGAGTGTCTGTCATGTACTAACCACTAACTATACATCGTTTACCGAACTGCCTTGGCAAGTCCTGTTTTAAACACATGGAAGCAGGAAAGCTTAAAACCAAACAGCTTAGGAAGGATTCTGCTAGAAGGTGATACTATAGTTTAGTTCAAAGAAAGGAAAAGGAGTCAGCTTTGCAAATAGTGGTATAGAATCTTCCAGCTAGAAAGAACAACAAGAGTGAATGCTCTGATATTTAAAACAATAGCATGTCACTTTTAAAATTTAATTCACTTAAACTAATCTTCTCCAATTGTTGCATGATATTTAAGTGTTATTTACAATTTAAAACATAAGTAATCACAGAAAATCAACAGATGAAAGTTTGGAGAAGTGGTTGTGATTGATCCTTGTCTGAAAATAAATCAAGACCATGACCATTGTTGACTGTGTTTTTTCTTCTTTCTACACAAAAAAACGAATTAAGTAGTGTGGCTATTTCTCAAATAACCAAAAATAACACTACCATTTAACAGTAATCCCACTACTGAGTATCTACTCTCTAAAAAATAGATTTTTATAATTAAAAAGATACCTGCACTTGTATGTTTGTCACAACATTATTTACAATAGCCAAGAGATGGAATTAACCTGTGTCCATTTGTGAATGATTGGCTATAAAAATGTGGCACATATATACACACATATACATAATGTGGTGCATATATAAACACATATATATGCCACATTTAAAAATATATAAAATATGTATATACTTATGTATATAATACATATGTTTTAATATATTTATCACATAAAATGTATGTATTTTGTACCTAAATATATATACAATGGAATATTCGTCAGTCATAAAAAAGAATGAAGTCATGTCTTTTGCAGCAATAAAGGAGGTAACTGGAGGTCATTATCTTTTGTGAAATGACACAGAAAGACAAATACCCCATGTCTCCACTTGTAAGTGGGAGCTAAAAAATGTGTACGATGGACATAGAGTATGGAATGATAGACACTAGAGACTGCAGAGAATGTGAGTGAGGGAAGGGATGAGAAATTACTTAATGGGTACAATGTACACTATCTAGGTAATGAATATCCTAAAATCTAGACTTCATCAATATGCAATATATTCAAATAACACAACTTCACTTATACTCTTAAATTTACACAAATTTAAAAAATAGTAATTCTGAACTGATCGTAACAACTTAATATGGGAACACAATACTGTGTCACAAATGATATCAAAATTAGGATGCACAGTAAACCAGTTATTAGTGCTGATTGTGAGCTGCATTGTGTCATATTCTTATTAAGATTTTAATTATCCTCTGATGGTGTAACCTTAGCTCCTTAAATAACATTTGCATTGAATTAATATTAATATGCTTAATGTCTACTGAACTATTTCTTGACATTCATTGTTAATGTTCCTTGAACCACTATGATTTTTACTATAAAATTTTATCTAGTGTTGCTGTTAGGTAATCCTCACCTCCTTTCTCCATCTCTAAAGTAATGTCAGTCTGCTCATGAAGAAGTTGTAAAATATGAAAGTTTGGATTCTGCTGATTATGGAGTTTTTATTTTTTTCTTCGCTAAAATTTGCTATATTCTTAATAATATACATCATTAAAATTAGACAAATTAATAATATACTTAATGTAGAATGATTTAATTGCCCTTTCACAATAAATTTATACTGTTCTAATCATTAAGAAAGATAAACTGTTCCACTTGGATCTTTATAGACTATGAGCTATATGACACAAACTCAAAGTGCCTTCTTTAATAAACACAACAGTTAAATGTGAGATACATCAATTTTGATTGTCATGTGGCTCCCAGAATGTTTTTTCCACTTCCAATCACAACAGATGGTAGGCAGTGGAATAGCAATCTACTTGTCCATAGGCATTAAATCAAATTGAGTGATTGCAATGTGTAAAATGGTTCTATACAGTTATTTTTAATAAAATAGCTTTGATATGTTTAGTATCCTATCCCTGCTATCCTCCTTGTAAAATGAGACTTCTTGTGTTCTAGAGAAATGCTCAATTCTTCCCCTCTTCACTGGTGCATCACAAATTGGAGGTGAAAATTCAAAATGAAACCTAAATGCTCTCCTATCTCTCTTCCTCAATTTAGACTCTTCAAGTTTCTCTTTTTTGAGTTTTGAGTCATTAGAGAATGAGACCAAGAGCATTAAAAAAAAAAAAAAAAGAGTCTAGTTCCCCCCAATAGACCCACAGGGTACAGCTAAAAAGTGTTCTGTTTTTGCCCCTCATCTTTCCTACCAAATGACCATTTTTTTCCTTGCTATTTTATTTTTTTGTAGCTCCTGCATGAAAGAGATAACGTCTCTCCTTCTTTTCCTTTAGAACACAGTGGTTAGATGTGATTAACTTTTGGAATGTTTTCCTGTTCTTCGACTAATTTTCAAAAGATTATCTAACACTTTGGTGTTTCTATACAAGATTTGTAACTCTATCCCAACCCCCTTCTTCCTCATTTGGATTCCTTTATAAGGATATTCACTTGGTCTAAGTATGATATAAAGTCAATAAGTTAAATACTATAAAAATATTACTTAGATATAGCAGGAAAATTAAGATATTCCCCCAATAAACATTTTGGAAAGCACAGCCTAAGTTAAGGTTTTAAAATATGTTCAGAATGTTTAATGTGCCATACACATACATGTTGATATATAATATATAGAGAGATATAAACTTAACAACTAGTCAGTACCTTTAGATATTGATGTGCAAAAGTGTTTATTTAAAAAGTCTATTGAATACTATGAACACATGAAATTCTAAAATATGCTATATGTGCATATATATGTACACGTGTATATATAGTATGTATATAATTTCTGGTCATTGTATTGAAACTCATTCGTTGATGGTTAACCTTAAATATTTCCTAGAATAAAGAAGGCTATATATAAATAAAATAAACATATTGAAGATTCTTCAATTATGTACCAATAAATTTATTCTTTCTAACTTCAGACAATTTATAGAAGAAATAAATTACAGTGTACCCAACTCCTCAGAGGACAAAGTTAAAAGAATGTCTGTTAACCATAATTAATGAAGTAATGCTATAGGTATGAATATGTACAAGTTTGTACTTCTGTGTATATATCTTATTTTTTCTTTTTTGGAGAAAAGGTAAAAAAAATAGGATGGATTCCTTTCATACTAACACTCTCTTAAAGTTTGTCATTCAATACGCATATGTTCTGTGCATTAAACAAAGACTAAATATAATTTACTACATTATCTTCAAGCAAAAATACTTTGATTTACTGATCATATAACTTAAAGTTATTTATCTTATTCCAGTGAGAGTAAATTGGCACCTTAATGATGGAATAATCAGTAAAAATAAACATAATTTTGTGGCCTTGAGTTATGTATTAAGAAAATAAATGACTAGAAGAATAGGAGACTGAAGGGACACGTTGATCATGATTGTTGTTATCAATGATAGAATCTCAGAGTTAATTTACAATTATAATAGCATGAAGGCTATGGATCAAGTGGGTACATATATCTGATTTTAATATTGAATCTTTTCCTCACAATTGTTATATGATTTTTTTGCTTAACTATAATAACATACATATAATAACTTATTGTTGCTTATTTTTTCAGTGGTTGCCTTGTCTTAAATAACATTTTAAGAATAAAATCCAACATAAATCGGGCTCGGTGGCTCAGCCTGTAATCCCGCGCCTTTGGAGGCTGAGGTGAGTGGATTGCCTGAGCCCACGGGTTCGAGACCCGCCTGGGCAGCGAGACCTCATCTCTACAATAAATCAAAAAATCAGCCGGGCGTGATGGCGCATGCCTGTAGTTCCGGCTACTTGGAAGGCTGAGGTGGAAGGATCGCTGCAGGTCGAGGCTGCGGTGACCGGGAGCGGCCACTGCACTCCAGTCTGGGTGACAGAGTGAGACTCCAACTCAAAAAAAAAATAAAAAATCCAGCATAAAGTCTATAATTCAAAAGAGCAATAACCAAAATATTTGCTTAATTTAAATAAAACTATATTTATGAAACAACCACACTCTAAATTACTTTTGGCTGATACTTTCACATTCATATTTATGTCATCAGAGTAATTAATATTTTCTTGTTTTTACTCAAAACAAAAAACTCTACTGACCTGTTTGATTCATTAATTCCAAAAATGTGTATTGAATGCTATCAACATACAATCTAAAATATATTAGCTTTTACTAATCTAAATTTGAAGATTTTTTTACTATTTTTAACACAAAAGGTCAATCTTCCTGTCATGCCTATCACTAATATTTATTTCTTTGTTTTTCAAATACTATTATTGAATGATACTTCTCCAAATACTAGTGATTAGAAAATAAAATTATTATGATTTAAAAAAATTTAAAGTATTATTTTACCAGATGTATGGATATACAATTTATGCATCTACAGCCTCTGATTACCATGACCAATTATTTCATGGAAAGTGAAAAGATCACATACTAAGAAGAATGGAATAGAAATGTAGAACCAATTGTTATACAAGCATCATATGTAAGTAATATTTAGAATTGATCATACTACATACAGTCCTCTCACTTAAGCCAGTGATCCTAAATTGGATGATTTTTCTAAGTTCTCTGACTCCACAAACCATTTTGTTGACAAGGTTTGAAATTTTTTGTGTTCTCTGTTTATTGATTTCCAATGGAATTGCCATCTAAAGTGATAAATGTGTATATACACTAAGGAAATATGTTCTGCTATTTTCTGTCCCCTCCAGGGTGAGTCTAACAAATACAGAGATGACTGCTCATACTATAAAATAAACTCTTTTTTAAGCAAATCCCTTTGAAAAAATTAATATGTGAAAACTTCTTACATCTTTAATCTAAAAACCTCTATAATTCAAATCTACTTCATCTAAAAAAATAAGAAAATATTTTGCATTGAACCATGATTTATAACTTTTCAAAATCATGTGATGGTGCAGAGAGCAAAAAAGATTGAAAGACAAGAACAGTGTCAAAACTCAGAAGTATCTATCAAGTCACAGAGTATGCCGTAAAATTTCGGTGATTTTGGAAATATTAGCTATTCCAATATTTGTATTTTATAGTGGCATTGCATATCATAAAGAAAAATGTAACAGTCATGTAAAATCATTTCAATTTATTTTCTTTAATTAGAATATTGAGCAACAAATAAAACTTGTAACGGCCAAATTTGAGAGAGACACAAAAGAACAAAAAAAGCTTTAATGTATTATCTTTGAGACCATTTTTTTCCCTTGCTTTTTGAACAAGAGGTCTAGCATTTTCATTTCACAATAAGACTTGAAAATTGGGTATCCAGGACTCATCATCTGCTCTGTTTGCTTCTGTTGTCAGGAGTTAAGTGGAAATCCCACATTCTTGGAGAAAGACAAGTATTCCCTCGGCTTCTATGCTTTCTGCAACTGAGTCAAGAGAGATCCTAAAATCTTAAATGAGGAAGTTAAGCGTTCACCATTTGTCATCTGGACTCCATGTATCGAGTATAAGTGTCTTACCAGTCTCATACAATTTCCTTTCCCCAAATTACCATTGCCCAGTACCAACAGATTCCCCAGCACAGTTTGCCTTGTGGTCCTCATATCTGTTTCTTTTTTGTTATGATACATGTTTACAGTTCTTTTAGGGCTCCTCTCTCATCCTCCACATTCTAATTCCCAAAAAGTCTATTTACTCTCTTTTCATTATAACCCACCCCTCTGCCTTCTTAACTATTTAAACTGTGCCTTTCATCCAGTCTATTTTCGAAGAACAGCAAGGTCGGGTCCATATTTTTGCTACCGTGAATATTGTTGCAATAAACATGCGTATGAAAATATCTTCTTTTTTTTTTTTTTGGAGAATGATTATCATACTTAGTGATCTATCACAGAAATGAAGAACTGAACACCTTGTTTTCTCCTGCATAAGTGAGTCCTGACATTCATCACAGTATTACAAGAGAGAGATTGGCAGTCGTGGGACACTGTCTGGGTGGTGGGGTGTGTGGCCTGTAACAACACAAAGGGTACCTGGTTATAAACCAGGGCAGGGAGGACCAGTTGGAGGCCCAAATTTCACCTTACATAGACTACTTATGTACGGAATCCTGACTTGTATCCCATATCTTTACAATAAAATAAAGTAAAATTAATAAATAATGGTCTGAAAGTTAAAATATTAAAAAATAAATGAAACTGTGCCCTGAAAATCATGTTGCCACTGAAAAATTCACTCCTGCTTCAAATTATTCTCTCAATGCTCCCTTTACTTTCTTGCTCTGAAAACTGGTTGTTCTCTAAAGACATTTTCCATTAATCCTTTTAAGTGGCAGCTTCTTGTTTTCAAAACCTTTATACCAATAGTTCTGTAAGTGAAGTTCTTTGCCTCCCTTTTTACTACAAAACAGCTTCCAGACCATTTATTCTAATCTTTCCCAATGACCCAGCATACAATTTTACTTAACCCACAGCTGCCCCTCCTGTCCCTCTTCATCACAGTCATCTATAAATCTCACTCTTGTCTTTTTTTTAAATACATTGACTCTAAAATTATTTTTACTTTCTGTTACATAACACCACTATGTCCTAATTATCGATGAGCTTATCCGTGTTATGGATGGCACCATTCTGATGGGTGTGTTCTTCTGCCACTTTTAGTCACTCATATCCTCCATGACCCTGCACAAGGCATTGTCATTAAAGTCTTTTGTATTCTATACAATAGCAGTTTATAGTATTTACAGACACTGTCTCCATCTCTCAACTTACTCACTCCTGAAATGCTTTCAATAATCCTTGTTCTCCACCAGAACTTATAGTCTATTGAGCTAGCCATCTTTGCCCCACACTAACCTTTTCAAGCAGCCTAAATTATATCCTTCTTTAACTCCCTTGCATAATTTCTAGACTTCCTTGATCCTCTCAATTTTTCAGACAAAGCATAACCTTGGCAAAAATCTAGTGTTCTACCTACTTTTAGCTCTATTTCTGTTGCCAAACAGGGTTAGATCTAACTCATAACTATACTTACTGGAATAAGTTAAATTTCATTATCACAAATCTCAAAAAGGTAAAAAAATGTTTACCAGCAGTCGTACATTTCCTTAGCTCATTTACTCCCCATTCCCTTGTGTGACTATTTCATTACATTCCCTTTTTTTTGATCCTTCAATTCCCTGATTCCAACCTCTTATAAAATGGCATTCTTTTATTTCACTTCAAAAAATATAACCAATGGTAACATCACTACCATAAGCTCTCAGTACCTAGTTATTTACCTATCTGTGTCTATGGCCATATGCTTTCTTCTTGTATTGCTTTTAGATAATTTTTCCTTTACTCTAGGAAAGACCGACCATTTTACTTACATACTCTTTTTAATGAGTTTAGGACATAAATCCAGATTTTCCTATCTTTCTCTCTTGAATCATATTCTTCCTTTCTCTCGATATTCCTAATAGAACATCAGTTGTGATTATCCCATATTTAAATATAAAAATCCCTATCATAAATTCATAATCCCTTAAATTTATCACCCTATTTCTGTACTTTTATTTACAGCAAATATTCATGATTTTTGTCTATTCTGGTTCTTTAATTTCTCTTCTACTACATTCTGTTGAAAATACTCAAATCAGAATAATGCCTTCACCTCTTATGATGGTATTTTATTGTGTCAATTAGCTAAACTGGAATTATGTTTTCCAGAATCCCCTTCCTTATATGGTCCTGGGTTAGGGTTAGTCACAAATGAAATTTGTGCAATCTTCATAAAGTACAGGCAGGACTTATTTGTATGCTCTGAATTTTAGTATAGAATGTGGTACTGTGGCCCCTCTCCATGTGGTGGATCTTATAATACATCTTGTTGACAGGGAGCAGTAACCAGGCCCACACATTTTCCAGTTCAAGACAAATTTCCTCCTGTAGCTGCTCTGAATACTGGATGGATCAGGTGTGTGTGTGGACCTGTGACAAAAGTGCCAAATCTCCTGCAGGTTGCAATGCCAACAAAATTGAAAGAGTAAAATAGAAATGAGAGTGCCAACTTTACCACTTTACAAGATATTCCTAACCAATCATCTTGTAAATCTTTGAACAGATAACATATTATTGCAATCACATCACTTATTTGTGACCAATTTAAAATTAAAATTTGCATTCTTGTGTATGAAATCAAATTTTTGAAAAGAAAAATTAAATAGTAAGATATGCATATGTGTGTGTAAGAGGGTGTGTGTGCTTATATGTGTGTATTTGTGTCTGTGTCCAGGGCAACATTTCAACTTTGATGGAACTTAAGGAGAATTTGGGTGAACAAATGAATTTTATTCCTTATTCACATATCCATGGCAATATCTAACTCTGTAGGCATCTATTCTACTTTTCCTTAATAAAGAATAAAAAAAAAAAAGTGTTTGCGTATTTGTATATATTGAAAGAGAGATACAGCATTATTAGCATTTATACCATGTAATCATTAAGAACGTAATATATTTCTGTGCATTTCTAAAACTTACTTCAGGGATATAATATCGTAGACAGATGTTTGTTATTGTTTTTTCTAAATATTGTGGTCTGGCACTTTTTTGCTGAAAATTACAGTTTAAATGTCTGTCTATTATCTTACTGTATTATATGTTATAGAGATATTAATTCATTTTAGTTTGAATCAATTAATGCATACAATAAAATAATTTTCATCTTCATTTTGATATGCTTAAAAAGCCTATACTTTAATATTTATAAAGGCTTCACAAAAAAGGAAGCTTCAGAGACAGTGACTATATAAGATTTAGTTATAAGTTGGCCTAAAACTTTTATCAAATTAATATTCAGATTTTTATCAAGGTAAGATTAATTAGATAAAATTAATTAAATCACACAATGTTTAAATACAGATTATAAAGTGTACATGTTCCACTACCATACTATCATTTGGAATTCTTTGTCAACTTAGGAAAATTCACACAGTTCACTTTCCAATTAAGTGACCTACACATAGCCAAGCCTAAGGCCATGATCTCCTCGGCAGCTCATTTCACTCAGAGTAACAAGGAAACAGACAGTCTACTTGTTCTTTGCCATCTCTCTTGTACAGATGGGAGCAGCTGCTACTGTGACAACTTGTCTGTCAAGTCATTTCTTTATGTATTCATTTTTACAAGTGCAAACAGAGTCTAATGTTGTAAGAATTTGCATAAATATTCCTTTTTAACAAAGCAGGTCCCAAATATTGATATTAGTCTATGTACTGATATAAAACTTTTTTACCAATTTAAAGCAACTTTTTAAAAATTTTATTTGTTTTTAAAAATTGACAAACAAAATTGCATAAATTTATAAAGTGTAATATGATGTACTGAAGTATATTTACATTGTGGAATGATTGAATCTAACTAACATTAGCTAATTCACATTGTTATCATTTTTTGTGATGAGAGCCCTTAACATCCACTCTTATCACTTTTTAAGAATATGATATGTCATCATTTGCTAAGGTCACCAAGTTGTATAATGGATCACATGAACTATCTGACAGTAACTTCTACGTTTTTTTTTTTTGAAGAAGTATTATTTTGTCTTGTGAAAACTACTTATTTTGTGGAGTGGCCACATGCAGTGCAAGTTAATAAAATATGAGTCACAAAATATTTATAAAAATAAACTGAATATGAATTCTTCTCACGTATTATGCTCTACTTGAAAAAGTATGCATATTAAATATATATACACAGAATGTAGCAATCTATTAAACATAATACTGTTAGGACGAACAATTCTAAATCTGACATTACTTCCCTGAAAGAACATGAAAAGGTACAGAGGATCACTAATAAGAAATTATTTTTTATTATAAAAAAGGAGAAATGAAAGATGCTTGAAGTGTGTTGAGATGTTCTAATTATCACTTAGATACATATTTCCATTAGTGATCTAAATCACTCATGATATACTATTAAGCACCTTAATTTAGCTTGAATTAAATAAATGCATATATACTGATCACAGTCCTGTGGTGCCACATTATGGGAAGAAATTAGACAAGAATATATATTCTTTTGATAGAAGTCATCAAATGTCCACATTACTTTCTTAAAAGAAAAAAAAAGATTCCAGTTTAATGTGTGTGAAGGCAAAATGTTGCTGGAACAAAGAAAATGAATGAGTGCATTCAGGTCTGCAACCTGCAGCTGCATCCGCAGAGTGCAACATGCCAGGAGTAGTGTAGCCTAATCCAAGGAGTGTGGGGTGACATATGTAATGTGTTGCCATGAATTGTAGGCCTAAAAAGTTTCTATCTGCAAAAATTACATAGTATTATCACATTTCACAGTAATTTTTAAAATAAATATCATATTTTTGGGGTGCAATTTGCCTGTTATTACACAGTATTTAATTTTAAAACTGAGAAAAAAAGAACCAAGAATCATGTAACATTTTTGTTTTAATAAGAAACTATAGATCAGTTAATGCAATTAATTTGATGAGATCTAGAGGAGAATGAGAGAAAAGCAAGAATGAATAGTATTCGACCTTTTCTATCAGAGTCTAGAGAACTCTCTATTTTATACTCATTTTAAATTACCTTCTGTAACTTAGAAGTTACCCTCTGCAATTAAAAAAACATAACTTATGGACTGATAATTCACAGATGATGAACTCTATTCTGGGAACAGATTCATAATTTAAAATATACAAGTTAAACCCTGCATGGATTACGATTTTCCACTCATTAAAATTACAAAATTATGTAATCACTATGATAGCAAAGGCCTGACAAGTTATGATAAAACAACTCTGATTACCTAGCAGTGGCATATAAAGTAATGCAGCAGATTTGAAAAACAATTAAATATATATATATATATATATATATTTTCAAGTATCTCAGCACACTCATGTTAATGAGGATAGATTGAGGAGATTAATATTCTGATGCACCAGTAGTAAAAATTTAAAGTTAGGTCTCCTATATGAGACAATAATATGTATCCAGAATTTAGAAGTTGAAAGTCTATAGGAGAAACTAAATAAATACATGCAATAATTTTTTTAATATGCAAAGTACCTCTATCTAGCACAAAATAATGTATAGCAATTAAAAGCAGAGTTAATACACAAATTTCACTCTGTGAATTCTAAATTACATCTTATTCTTTCCAGGAAATGTTATATTATAGCTTAGAATGTATACAAAAATGTTTTATGGGGCTATTAGTTCTGATTGTAGTTATGAGTAGTTCAGTGGTATGAGGTACTATTTTTATACCAACAAGGGTAGGGTAAGAGTCTGCCTAGTAAATTTAGATGACGTCCAGAGGTTTTATGTTATTGCATTGCCTGAACCCATGGTCCTGCAGGCTTATGTGCTTTATTCAATTCGATAATTATCAAAGGAATACAATAACTATAATTGGTGTATCTCTGCCTTTAAACAGTTAATACTTCTATAAATTTAAACTAAAGAAGACTACAAAAATTAATTAAAATAAAGGGAAGAAAAGAAGGAAGAGGAAAGAAAAAAGAAGAAGAAATTATAATTTCTAATTATAATTAGAAACAACGTGCCCTTTGAAGGAAGTGGAAGCAACCCCAATCTGACATGGAGGAGAATGGAGAAGTGAATTTTGTAAATTTTTTACAGTAAAATATGATAAAGTTTTTAAAATAACCATTACTGAATATCATGCAATAATATGACAAATGATACTTTTATTAAAATTTAAATATAGTTTTGCTCATATAAGATCCCCAATTCACAACTCCTTCCCCAACTACTGATTATTAACTGTCCACAGATCACAGTAGAGTCCCTTCCTAGGAATTTATCTTCCCTGAGGAAACCTGCAGAACTCATGGCTACATCCTCTTGGGGGCAACCTGATTCCAATGACTGGTAGGTGGGGGCATATCAAGTCCTACTATTTTGCTCCAGTTCATCATGTCGATGAAGGGCAATCCTGGTTGCTAAACTCACTAAGAGATTGGATGGGGTCTCTGTGGCAAATATTTTACAGTTTAACTTCTTTACCAAATCTCCAATGTCCACATTTTTAAAAAATATATCCAACTATTCTTCTGTGCACAATTTACGTGTGAGTCTTTTCTCAAGGAATTAGTAAATTAAAAGATAAAATATCAGGATATCAAAATGAATATAGGTTAACACTATAACTGTGCAAAATGTAAATGGAAATATTTCTTAGTCCACTGGAGTAGTTTTTCCCTTTTTTTTTGCCTTCAAATCTTTCAAATCACATGATGTAAAGACATTGAAAATGATTTTAGAACATTTTTAGGTTGATTCAACTCGTTTTTGACAGAAACTAAAACATCAGAGAATGACAGATAATACTTACATCAGTGAATTATGTTAAAAATTAAAAATATAATTATGGGATATATATGCCATTAGATTATATTTAAAAGTTATAAAATTTAAAATTATTAAGGTCAAATTTTATATATGATTTTTTATTTCTTTGCCCATGTTTCAT
Source organism: Carlito syrichta (assembly GCF_000164805.1). Lineage (NCBI taxonomy): Eukaryota > Metazoa > Chordata > Mammalia > Primates > Tarsiidae > Carlito > Carlito syrichta. The sequence goes on from NW_007247658.1 coordinate 658,813, forward strand.
TTTTTTCTCTGTCCCTCGTTTGTATTTTTTATTGTTGTTTTAAACTTTATTTTCCCCAACTTAAATTTATTTTTAGATTTTACTACAATCTACTTCAGTCATTTGTTTGCAAAATAGAGCACATCCAGTCATATATTATTTAGAATAATGACATCTTCAGTAGCACCCTAAATGTTACAGCATATAACACATGTTTCACTTCTATCTAGTAAAATAAAGACTTTCTAATTGGGAGAGTAAAAGGAATTATATGCATTTAACATGTACATGCACAATATGCATCTAAAATCAAGTTAAATATAATGATATCACAGGAGACTGTACTTTTGTAAAAAGACAAGATTTTTATAACTATTAAGCTTATTTCAGATTATGTAATGAAAGCTTTTAATCCCCAGTTTTGTTCAGGACTTAAAGACAAATAAGAACTAACCTAGTAGATCCTTGCTGCCGGAATTACCAATTAATTTCAGCTATTTATTATCATTCTAGTCATAACTATGAAATTGATTCTTTCCTTTGCACTAATCCATTCATTTTTCTACAGGCTTTCTACTCTGTTCTACCTTCTTGTTTCAAAAATTATTTCTGCTTTGCTCAGCATCAACCATATCCAAAAGGCTACATGCCAAGAAATGAGTTTTGACCTCAGGTTCACAGATTTTCTGCATGTCAAACAGTCCAGGTTTTAGGAGAGAGATAGCATGTTCTTCGACCCAATCCTAAAATCTTGAGGGTGAATTGCTTTATCCTCTGCCTAAAAAAACCAGCCCATGTTAGAAGAAATGGTTTGCAAAAAGGCTACATGTAAGGAAAGTCTGTTTTCCTCTCCGGGGAATGCACGGGGACAGCATAAATAAGAATGAATTTTTTGAGTTCTTTTTTCTATTTACTACTCTCTTATAGATTATTAAATTTAATAATTTAGTTATCAAAATAACAATATGAGGTGATAATTAAAAGCTTCATTGATAGAATAGTCTAAGACCCACAGAATTTATGAAATCAGTCTGATGTAACACAACTTCTATGTTACATTATTATAATAATACTAAATAATATTAGAAAAAATAGGTATAATATAATACTAAGAAATCACCAAGAAAGTAAAATATAATACCAGTTATACATATCATATAATGATATGTAAGTAGCCCTTATCATCTTAGTTATAATAAAAAAATTTGCTATATCTACATAATATCTTAATCTGAGATTTGTTTATTTCTATATGTGAACACAAGCCACTATAAGGTAACTTTGAATTATATTCGTTAAAATCAGTAATTAACAAAAATATACATTCTCTTGAATTAAAAATTAGGATATGTAAATTTCTTCCTTACTTTATGTTTCAGTATTAAACATTTATTTTGTGTATCAATTTATAACACATTTAAGAAAATCTAAAGATTTTACCTAATTAACTATGAGATATACGAGGTATCTTTTGCATACACTTAATTATGGAAGGAGAAAAGAGCAGGTATAAGTTGTACAGGATAACCAAAAGCATTAATAGCAGATCTGCTTGTGAAATAATATGGTGCTGTATCCACAAAGAAAGGTCATTTTAAAAAATCACTTACAAAATATCACAATTTTTAGGATAGAACATTCAAAAGAGTTATATTTTATTTTTGTAAATTTAATGAGGCACCATAGGACATAGAAACACATCCAGTAAAAAAATAATATCTTGGTTTAGTTATTTTTGTAAAAATTGGAGAGTTGAAGTATTTGACAACGTAGGAAATTTCTATGTACGTCATTGTTGTATAGGCAAGGAGTTGTTGCTATACCCATATCAGGCCCCTGAGTATGCCTTTTATTAAATAAGCAAAAGTAGTGGTAAAATGTAACATAAAATAATTTTTACTAAAACACTGAGAAAATCAGAAAGCAAAAAAACCTTAGGGTTTATTATAAGGTAGAAATGTTAATATAGAGAGACTGACAAACCTGTGTCCTGTGAAAGAGAGACAGATGTGTTTTGGCCCTGGAGGTATGCACCATTTTGCAACTGAGATTCAATTTTGATAGACAAAATGCAGAGGGAAGGATAGCACCTACTGTTCATCCAGGTTGGGTGATCTGAAGTGATTTCCTGTATAAAGCTGGAACCAAATGAACTGTCTTGTGAGAATGACCTGAATCGAAAGAAACCTGTGAGATTCTTTTTTTTTTTTTTTTTTTTTTTTTGAGTTGGATTCTCACTCTGTCACCCAGACTGGAGAGTACAGTGGCTGCTCCCGGCCACTGCAGCCTCGACTTGCAGGGGCTCCAGTGATCCTTCCGCCTCAGCCTTCCAAGTAGCTGGAATCACAGGCACGCGCTACCACGCCTGGCTAATTTTTTGATTTATTGTAGAGATGAGGTCTCACCAAGTTGCCCAGGCGGGTCTCGAACCCGCGGGCTCAGGCAATCCACTCACTTCAGCCTCCCAAGGCGTGGGATTACAGGCTAAACCACCGAGCCCGGCCCTGTGAGATTCTTTAGCGGTCTCGTCAAGTTGCCCAGGCTGGTTTTGATCCCTTGAGCTAAGGCAATCCTCTTGCCTCTGACTCTCAAAGTGCTGGGATTACAGACATGAGCCACAACGACTGGCTTGTTGTGTTTGCTTTATTAATGATGGCCATTCTTACTGGGGTTAGATGGTATCTCAATATGGTTTTGATTTGCATTTCTCTGATTATTAGTGAGGCTGAGCATGTTTTCATGTGTCTGTTGACTGCCTGTATATCCTCTTTTGAGAAGTGTCTTCATGTCTTTTGCTCACTTTTTAATGTGACTGTATTTTGTTTTGTTGTTTTTTGTTTTCTTTTTTTTTTTCTTTTGGCATAAAATTTGAGCTCCTTGTAGATCCTGGATGTTGGACCTTTGTCAGATACACAGTGGACAAAATTTTTTTTCTCCATTCTGTGTGCTGTCTTCCCACTCTTTAGATGGTTTCTTTTGCTTTGCAGAAGCTTTTCAGTTTTAAGGTCCTATTTATCTGCCTTATCCCTTATGAAATGGGCATCTGGGATTTTTTTTTTTTTTTTTTTCTGAGTTGGAGACCCATTTCATCACCCAGGTTGGAGTGCAGTGGCACGCTCCCAGTCACCGCAGCCTCAACCTGCTGGTCTCCAGCAATCCTTCTGCCCCAGGCTTCCAAGTAACCAGAACTACAGGTGCTCACTACCATGCCCAGCAAATTTTTGATTTATTGTAGAAACGAAGTCTCACCAAGTTGACCTGGTGGGTCTTGAACCCGCGGACTCAGGCAGTCCACTCGCCTTGGTATCCCAAAGTGCTGAGATTACAGGCTGAACCACTGAGCCTGGCCATCCTCTGGGATTTTGATCAGGGAACTAGTTGCCCAGTCCAATTTCTGTCTCCTGCATTTTCTAAGATACTTATAATTTGAGGTTTTACATTTAGGTCTTTGAAAGATTTACAGTAGATTTTTGTGAATGGTGATAGGTAGGGGTACTGTTTCAACCTGTTGCATGTGGTCAGCCAGTTTTCCCAGCACCACTTACTGAATAGGTCCTCCTCTTCTCAGTGGTTGTTGGTGGAGGCCTTGTTGAAGATGAGTTGATTGAGAAATTGAGGTTTTGCTTCCAGAATCTCTATCCTGTTCCATTGATCCATATACCTGTTCTTTTTTCTTTTCTTTTTTGAAACATACATTTTATTTCAAATATTTGCAGATGTTAGAGTTCAAACACGTAAATTTAAGACACATATATTCTCTGTACATGCCTGTTCTTATACTAATACCAGGTTGTTTTGATAATTGTAGTCATAATAAACTTTAAAGTCTGAAAGTATGATACCTCCTGCTTTTTTTCTTTTGCAAAGGATTGTTTTGGCTGTTTATGGTCATTTATGTTCCCATATGAATTTCTGTATTGTTGTTTCCAAGTCTGAGAAAAATGATGTTGGTAATTTAATGGGTATTTTGTTGAATCTGTAGAATGCCTTTGGTAGGATAAACATCTTAACAAAATTGATTCTTCCTACCCATGAGCATGGAATATTTTCCATTTTTTGTGTGTGTCATCTCTGATTTCTTAGAGCAGTATTTTGTAGTTTTCATTGTAATGGTCTTTCACTTCTCTGGTTAAGAAGATGCTGAGATATTTCAGGTTTTTTGTGGCTATTGTGAATGGGATTGTGCTTTTTATTTGGTTCTCTGCCTGTTTGTGTTGTTGCACAAAAAAGATACAGTCTTTTTCACCTATATTTTGTACCCTAAGACTTGGAAAAAGCCCTTTATCAGTGCAAGGAGGTTTTGGACAGATTCTCTTGGATGTTTGAGGTATAGGATCATAGAGTCAGCAGAAAGCACTAACTTAACATCCTCTTTTCCTATTTGAATGCTACTGATTTTCTTCTCTTTTCTAATTTCTCTAGCTAGAACTTCCAACACAATGTTGAACAGGAGGGGTGAGAGAGGGGAGCCTTATCTTCTGTTTTTCAGGAGAAATGCTTCCAGTTTCTGTCCATTTAGCAATATGCTGACTGTGTGTTTATCATAGATGGTGCTTACGATTTTGAGGTATGTTTATTCTATGCCTAGGTGTCTGAGTGCTTTTACCAAGAAGGGATGCTGAATTTTGTCAAAAGCTTTTTCTGCATCTAATGGTATAATCATGTGGCTCTTGTTTTTACATCTGGGGATGTATTTAATTACATTTATTATGGTCTTGTGGGTATTGAACCAGCCCCAGTCCTGTATCCCAGGGTTGAAGTTTATTTGGTCATGGTGGATGTTTTTTGAGATGTGTTGTTGGATCCAATTTCCTAGAATCTTGTTGAGAATTTTTGCATCTATGTTCATCAGGAATATTTGCCTGTAGTTTTTTTGTTGCTGTTGTCATGTTGGATATTTATTCGGTTTGGGTATCAGTGTGATGTTAGCTTTGTAAAAAAAATGATTTGTGGAGAATTCCACCTTCCTCAATTGCCTGGAATATTTTCAATAGGATTGATATCAGCTTCTTCTTATATGTGTTGTAGAATTCCAATGGAATGCCATCTGTTGCAGGGCTATTTATTTAATTTGTAGGTGGTTTTCTTATGGTGAAGTCAATTTAATGGGTTGTTATTAGTTTATTTAGTATCTCAATCTCTTCTTGTTTCAACCTTAGGAGGTTGTATTCTGTCAGAAAGTTCCATTTCATTTAAATTATCAAGTTTGTCTCTGATAATCTTTTTTATTTCCGCAAAGTCAGTGTGATTTGATCTTTTGCGTTTCTTTTGATTGTATATATTTGGAAGCACACATTTTCTCTTCTTCTTGGTCATTCTGGCTAGGGCTCTATCAATCTTGTTTATTCTTTCAAAGAGCTGGCTTTTTTTTTTTCCTATGATATTTTTGTCTTTTATATCCCATATTTGGGTTTTTACTTTGGTAATCTGGATTCTTCCACCAAAGTTAGGGTTATGGTGGACCTAGCATTCCAGTTCCCTTAGGTGATTTGTTACATTGTTAACTAGTGATCTTTCCATTTTCTTGATGTAGGTTTGTAAAGATATAAATTCCCCTCTTAGAACTGCTTCGTGGCATCCCAGAAGTTTTGGTAAGATTCTTCTTCATTTTCATTTGTTTCCAGGAATATTTGATTTCTATTTTGATTTCTGTGTTTACTCAGCAGTAGTTCAGCATCATGCTAATTAGTGTCCATGTCTTTGTGGGTTTGGAGGAATTTTGTTGGTGTTGTTTCTTAGTTTTATTCCACTGTGTTCTGAGAAGATGCATGGCAGTATTCAATTTTATGAAATTTATTTAAGCTTGATTTATGGCTGAGGATGTGATTGATTTGGGAGTACATTCCATTTGATGGGAGTATAATGTATATTCTATGGTTCTTGGAGGCAGTGTTTTGTAGGTATCTATTAAGTTCATTTGGTCAAGTGTCAAGCTGAAGTTCCAGATCTCTTTATTGATGTTTTGCCTCAATGATCTATCTAGGGTTGTTAGTGGGATATTTAAGTCCCCATCTATAATAGTGTTAGAGGCAGTATCTTTTTTTACTTTGCTCAGTAGTTTCTTTATAAATGCTGGTGCTCCTCTGTTGAGTGCATATATGTTTAGGGTGGATATTTCTTGTTGATGGATTGAATCTTTTATCATTATGTAGTGTCCTTCCATATCTTTTAAAAATTTTAATAGCTAAAAGTTGTTTTGTCTGACATTAAGATCATGACTCCTGTCTTCTTTTGTGATCCATTCGCCTGCAAATTAGTTTTCCATACTTTAACTCTATGTAAGTGTGCATGCTTTTTGGTGAGATAAGTTTCCTGGATGCAGCAAATTATTGGCTCATGGTGTTTTATCCAGTTTGTCATTCTGTGTCTTTTCAGTGGTGCATTTAGTCCATTCCCATTCGGGCTGATTATTGAAATGTGATTGCTTATCCTCATCATGAGTTTCTCATAAAGTCTTTTTCTTTGTTTGTTTGCTTTCTTTCAATTTTGGTTTTGAGGTATATATGTGTTTTCAAGTTTGTCGTTGTGATGCATTCCCTGTTGATTCAGAGTACTCCTTTTTTATTTTTTATTATAAAGATGGGGGTACAATTCAGGGTTAGGTATACAAACGTTGATTATGCAGGTACCCTTGATGATGAGGTGGGCCCCTCCCTCCTCTAGCAGTTTCCCTCAACTGCCAATCCCACACCCCCACCCCTGACAGTTTTCCACTACTGCCAATCCTTTCCTTATAGTGTTATCATTGTTCAAGGTCCGCTTATGAGTGAGAATATGTGAAACTCTGTACTTTGTTTCTGTAATAGATAACTGAATATGATTGACTCTAAATCCATCCAAGTTGCTGTGGAGTCCATATGTTTGTCCTTCGTTATGACTGCATAATATTCCATTTTATATATCTACCACATTTTTTTTTTATCCAATCCAGCTTCAGTGGCAACATGGTTGGTTCCATGTTTTTGCTATTGTGAATAGAGATGCAACAAACAGATGTGTGCAGTTATCTTTTTTGTAGAATAATTTGAGTTCCTCCGACTATATTCCCAATAGGTAAATTGCTGGGTCATATGGGAAGTCAATTTCTAGTTCTTTCAGAAATTGCCACATTGTCTTCCAAAGAGGTTGCACTAGTTTGCATTCCCACAGCAGTGTAAAAGCATTCCTTTATCTGTACATCCTCGCCAGCATCTGTTTTTGGCTGTTTTATTAATGATGGCCATTTTTACTGGGGTTAGGTGGTATCAGTATCTCAATGTGGTTTTGATTTGTATTTACTTATGTTCTTTTGGGAAATATGTGAATATTCTTTTGTTGTTGTTGTTCTTTTGTGCTTAATATTTTTTTTAAAGTATCTCCTTTAGAATTGGTCTGGGTGCTGCATGATCTCTTAGGGATTGGATGTCTGGGAAAGATTTTAATTCTCCATCACTGATAAAGCTGAGCTTGGCTGGGTAGAAAGTTCTTGGTTGAAATTGTGTATCATTGAGGACTTTGAATATTGCATTCCAGTCCATTCTAGTTTGCAGTGTTTCTACTAATAGATTCGCTGCCATTCTAGTTGGTTTCCCAGTATGTAGTCTGACCTTTCTCCCTTGCTGCCTTTCAGATTTGTTCTTTTGTTCTACTTTTTGTAGGTAAGTTACTATGTGTCTAGGAACTGGTCTTCTCATTTAATGTCATTCAGGGATTTTAGTATCTCTTGTATTTGGATAATCACACCTTGGTGAGATAGGGAAAGTTTTCGTGAATAATCTCCTGAAATACTTGCTCCAAGGTGTTCTCCATTTCACTTTCTTCGTCTGAGATATGAATCAGGCATAGGTTTAGCCTCCTAATATAATTGCACATCTCTTGGAGGCTTTGTTCTTTCTTTTTGGGTTTTCTTGTATATGTTTTTTACAGATCAAATTAATTCCATGTTTTGGTCTTCAAGTTCTGTAATTCTTTCTTAAGCTTGATTAACTCTGCTTTCCATTTTTGTCATCCTGTTATTTATTTCCTGGATAAAATGTTTGTTATGACCAAAATCTCTGTTACATGTTCTTTCAGTGTTGCATCTTATCTTTCTTGAGTCTTATTGACTCTTTCCATCTATGCCCTTATCCCTGTGGTATTCTGAGCCAGTCATTGGTGTTTGGGCTCTAAGGTCTGATTTTTCAGGCATTTTTTTCTTTGGTACACTGGGAATTACCTGTGCTCTTCCATTTATTTATTTATTTATTTCCTCATTTGTGACAGATCTCTTTCATTTCTCTTTCATTCCATTAGTCAGTGGTAGTGGGAGAGGCTTTCACTTCTGATGTTTGCTCAGCCCTCTATTCTTCCCTCATCAGGCCTCTGAATGTATTCTATTTTGAAGCAGGACTGTGAGTGTGAAGCTTTGCAGTCTTTTGTAGTGTTGAGGGTCAAATAAGGTGTAGACTGGGTAGTTAGGATTCAGAAACTACTTGCAGATCACAATGTTCACTGATTGTGGTATAGGTTCTCTGAGACCCACTCCTCATCACCACTCTATATAATGATGCAATGGGTATGTGTGTGTACCCCCACTAAGTTCAAGTTACGTCACAGCAGTGAGAAGGACAAAGAAAAGCATAATGCATTAAGATGAATGAATAAAAAGCAAAATTAAGCCAGGCTCGGTGGCTCAGCCTGTAATCCCGCACCTTTGGGAGGCTGAGGTGAGTGGATTGCCTGAGCCCGCGGGTTTGAGACCCACCTGACCAGTGAGACCTCATCTCTAAAATAAATTTAAAAATCAGGCGTGGTAGCGCATGCCTGTAATTCCGGCTACTTGGAAGGCTGAGGCAGAAGGTTCGCCCAGCAGGTCAAGGCTGCGGTGGCTGGGAACGGTCACTGCACTCCAGTCTGGGCGACAGAGTGTGAGTCCAACTCAAAAAAATTAAAAATAAAAAAGCACAGAAAACAAATGAAGAACCAAAGCAAAACATTATTTAGCACACACAAAGACATAAACACAATCCAAAACAAACTGGAAAAAAAAGCAAAAAGAAAATCAGTAAAACACAAACACATCCACACCAACATACACATGTCCAACACAAAACAAAAGAAGAAAAAAAGAAATGAGGAAAAAAAAGTAAATCAAATCAAATCAAATCTTCACATATACATTCACACACACTAAGTTAAAAAAAAGGGAAAAAAAAACAAAGTGAAAGGTGTACAGTCATTCACATACATACATACACCAACAGAAAACAAAAACCAAAGAATGAAGAAAGAAAAAAGAAAAAGAACAAAAGGTAGGGGGCAATGCAGATCAAACCCTCACATATACATTCATGCACAAAGGAAAAAAAAAAATTAAAAACCCTGCCCTCTTGTGGCATATTCTGTAATTGTTCCTCTCAACTGCTCACAGGTAAGCTACTCCGCTCTCCCCTACAGAGCTGTGGCCTCATTCACAATCTCTCCAGCATCTGGGTGGGGAAGGAGAAGGACATGGTGGAGTTAGGTGGGGTTTCAGTCCTTTCCTCCCACTCTTATAAAGATAGGAGAATTCCCTCTGATTGGGAGGTGCATGATTGTCTCTTCTCCCATGTACTGGTCGGGGAGGAACCCTAGCCAGGCTTATCCTGGAGTAAAGACCTCCTATTGCCACTGATGTCTGGGCACTCCCTGGATTTGTTCCTATCAGTATTGCCCTAGTCATCTGATCTTTAGAGGATTTCTAGGAAGGAAGGGCTTGGGTCCACCCCAGACACACTGCTGATTTCTCTTGGGGTCTTCCTCATCCTTTTCTGGTCATACCTTTTGTCCCATGACTGAATCAGAGTAGGAGGTGGGATACTCAGCACGAATCCTGTCCCTTCAGAATTTGTGCATTCAGGATAGTCCCTCTGGTCATAATCTGCCCCTGAGTAGTTAACCTGCCAGTCACAGAGATTGAGACTGTCACTCCATGGTGAGCAAGCTGGAGCATGTTCCTGTCCAGTTTTCAAGATGGTGGTAGAGTGCCTATTTCATCTTCTCCAGTGGTTCTATGCCTCTGGGCTCCTTCTGAAACCCTTGCTTCCAGTGTCCAGTCAAGTACTGCAGTGGTGAGACAGAGACTGGAGCCACAGTCGTTCCCAGCATCTTCTTCCCAAGAAGGGCTTTGCTGAATCTTAAAAAATGATACTCAGCTTCGGTATTCCAGGAAGTGCTAGGGTTCAAGCAGAGTAGCTGTGGCAACAGTTGCTTCACCAGGAGATCCCTGGCCACTTCCTTCTGAGTTCTCTCTCAGTCAGCAACTCACATGCCTACTTTTTTACAGACATGTACACAAAATTTTCCACATACTCACTCACTCACACTGGGACGTGCATAGTCTGACTGATTGTACTGCCATCTTCCTCCCTTCCTCAAAATGAGTTTTCTCAACATAAAAAATGGAAGATCTAAGCCAATGGAATAATGTCTTCAATTTTCTTTCTTTCTTTTTTTTTTTTTTTTTTTTTTGAGTTGGAGTCTCACTCGGTCGCCCAGACTGGAGTGCAGTGGCCGCTCCCAGCCACCGCAGCCTCGCCTGCTGGGCTCCAGCGATCCTTCCACCTCAATCTTCCGAGTAGCCGGAATTACAGGCATGTGCTACCACGCCCGGCTGATTTTTGTCTTCAATTTTCAAAGAAAATAACTGTCAATCAAAAATCACATGCCATGTTCAACTCTCTGTTAAAAATAATAATGAAATAAAAATATTTTCAGAAAATAGTGTTTTATTTGAAAAATCCACCACACAAAAAATTTTTTAAGATATAGTTTAGATAAAAAAGACATTAATTCTAGAAGGAATTTCTGTGATGCCAGTGACAATGAAAAGAAAGCAACATGAAAAATATTTGGAAATTACTGACTTAATATAATACAACAATAAGCATAGCTATTTAATTTGAGTGTCTAACATGATAAAATGTTTTAAATGACCCAATATCTTCTACTTTTGAGTCACGTACTGAGTTAAATAATCTTACATTTTATTACTGTTTGAGAAAAACAAATATTTTAATTATTCTTAAATGACATGTACATTAAATTTGTTTTAAATGTAAGCACAAACGGAGGTGTAAATGCAGACTCATCGGAGGAAAAAGAAAACAGAGTGAGAAAAAATATGAGAATGCAGGGAAAGGCAAATTTTATCTATAGAGATAGAAATGATTATCAGCATGTGCTTAGATGCGGGGAGAATGGGAATTAATGGAGAAGGGGCATGGAGTTTTTTTTGACTTGATGCAAATAGTCTCTATCTTGATTATGGCAGTTGTTGCATAGGTGTGTACATTTGTCAAATTTTGAACTACCTACTTAAAATGGGCAGTCTTCACTGTCTATAAATTATATATTGATATAATTATTTTTAAAAGCCCACTAAGTAAGCTGAGAAGCCAGTGCTAAGAATTGCATATATTAATTTTAAAAAAAGTTTTTGGTATCTCTCAGAAGAGAAAGCTAAAAGGCTAATGGATACTCTTCCCTCCTTCCTGTATATCTCTTTCAGGAAAACATAATGGACATAAATGGCTATGTGCTCAGCAATATTGGTCCTGAATAAAGCCCAACCATTGTAATAAAAATAAATACGTTTCCTACCATTACTCTTTCTATGGCCCAGGAAATGACCCTGCTTTCATAGTTCAACCCCAGCTTCTCTTGTGCAGAGGTTTCATTTCTTCAAAACTGAACTCTTCAGATTGTATCCAAAATGACAATGTTCTGACAGCCTTCAAGTGGCACAACTCCCCAACAATAAATAAAACTAAATCATTAATTCCTTTACTGACTATTCCTGCTGTGCCATTATTTCACAAAGACAGACCTCTATCCTGTGTCTTCAAATGTTTTTTGTCACAGATCTTTCAGCTTTTTCTTGAAAACACCAGTTCACAGTACTCCTAAAGTGGGGCCTGCATATCAAGCTCTGCAAATATGAAGCTGGCAATCTCTAAGCTTTATGTGCAGTTAATGTCTAACACAGCTCATTCCTGGCCTATTTGGAAGGGAAGAGTTAAGATTCACACACACACACACACACACACACACACACACACACACACACACACACACACACTGCCCTCTCCCACTCTCTCATGGCTCTCAGAGGGGATTAGAGAGTACTTGAAGTGGTTCTAGGACATGTTCTTTGTCAATTTTACTTGAAGGGCTCTTTCACACACTCACATTTTAACTACTATCATGTTGTTAGCAAAACTAAAAGTGAGGCAGGTAGACTCATATGGATGAAATTGAAAAAAAAAGCAAGCAAGCAAGCAAAGAAAGAAAGAAAGAAAGAAAGAAAGAAAGAAAGAAAGAAAGAAAGAGAAAGAAATTGAGTGTATTCCATTAACTAGTAAGTCAAGAATACATTTCTTTCCTATGTACAGGGTGCTTTTTTATCATCAGAGAAATAACAAATAATGTTAACTAGTGGACTAGAAAAAGTTTCGCAAAGAAGGCTACATTGCAAATTTACCTTGAATGAAAGCAATTTTCCAAGCAGAAGTGGAAGAGAATATTCTAGAGAACAAAAGGAATGCTACAAAGAACATGCTATTATTCTCAGAAGTGTAAGTAACCATTGGTAAATGGAGTGTAATTTTGTGGGGAAATTCAAAAATTGAAAGAAGAAAATTAAATGAGATGAGTTTTTTTTGTTTAATTAATTTATTTATTTAATTTTTATTATAAAGACATGGGGTAATTTCAGGGTTAGGTATGTAAACATTGATCAAGCAGGTACCCTTGTTGATGAGGTATGCCCTTTCCTTCTCTAGCAGTTTTCCTCAACTGCCAATTCCACCCACCCACAACATTTCCCACTACTGCCAATTGCTTTCTTATAGCATTATAATTGTTTAAGTTCTGTTTATGAGTGAGAACATATGGAACTCTGTTCTTTGTTTCTGTGATAAATCACTGAGTATGATAGACTCCAAATCCATCCATGTAGCTGCAAAGTGCATATATTTGTCCTTATTTATGACTGCATATTATTCCATTGTGTATATGTACCACATTTTTTTATCCAGTCCAGCTTCAATGGGCAACATGCTTGGTTCCATGTTTTTGCTATTGTGAATAGAGCTGCAACAAACATACGTGTGCAGGTATCTTTTTGGTAGAATGATTTGCGTTCCTTCGGGTATATTCCCAATAGGGGAATTGCTGGGTCACATGGGAAGTCAATTTCTAGTTCTTTCAGAAACTGCGAAACATTCTTCCAAGGAGTCTACGCCAGTCTGCATCCCCACCAGCAATGTAGAAGCATTCCTTTTTCTCCACATCCTTGCCAACATTTGATGTTGTTTGTTTTCTTAATGATGGCCATTCTTACAAGGGTTATGTGGTATCTCAGTGTGGTTTTGATCTAATTTCTCTGATGATGAGTGAAGCTGAGCACTTTTTCATGTATCTGTTGGCTGTCCATATATCTTCTTTTGAGAAGTGTTTTTTCATGTTTTTTGCCCACTCTTTAAAGGGGCTTGTTGTTAATTTTTTTTCCTTTTGACGCTTTTGTGTTCCTTGTAGATCCTAGATGTTAGATCTTTGTCGGATAAACAGTTGACAAATATATTTCCCACTCTGTGGGCTGTCTCCCTGATCTCTTGATGGTTTCTTTTATAGAAGCGTATTAATTTGATGAGGTCACACATGTTTATTTTATTTTTTAAGGTATTGGCTTTTAGTGTTCTGAATCAGAATTGGTTCCCAGTTCCAATTTTCATAAGGGTGTCTCCTGTGTTTTCCAAGATTCTTATAGTTTGAGGTTTTACGTTTAGGTCTTTGATCCATTTAGAGTTAATTTTTGTATATGGTGATAGGTAGGGCTCCTGTTTCAATCTTCTGCATGTGGTCAGCCAGTTTTCCCAGCACCATTTACTGAATAGGTTCTCCTCTCCCCAGTGGTTAATGTTGGAGGCTTTGTCAAATATGAGTTGGTTGAGGAATTGAGGCTTTGCTTCTGGAATCTCTATTCTGTTCCATTGGTCTATATGCCCTGTTCTTGTACTAATACCAGGCTATCTTGGCAATTGTCATCTTATAGTAAAGTTTGAAGTCTGGAAGTGTGATACCTCCTCCTTTGTTTCTTTTGCTAAGGATTGTTTTAGCTATTCATGGTCATTTTTGTTTCCATATGAATTTCTGTGTTGTCATTTCCAGGTCTGAGAAGAATGATGTTGGTAGTTTAATGGGTATTGTATTGAATCTGTAGATTGTCTTTGATGGGATGGACATTTTAACAATGTTGATTCTTCCTATCCATGAGCATGGACTATTTTTCCATTTGTTTGTGTCTTCTTGGATTTCTTAGAGCAGTGTTTTGTAATTTTCATTGTAAAGGTCTTTCACTTCTCTGGTTAGGAAGATACCGAGGTATTTTATTTTTTTGGTGGCTATTGTGAAATGGATTGTGCTTTATATTTGGATCTCTTCTAGTTTGTTGTTGGTATAAAGGAATGCAACTGTCTTTTGCACATTTATTTTGTACCCTGAGACTTTGCCAAAGTCCTTTATCAGTGCAATCAAGTTTTTGACAGATTCTCTTGGATTTTTTTCAAGGTATAGGATCATATCATCAGCAAATAGGGATAACTTGACTTCCTCTTTTCCTATTTGGATACCCCTGATTTCCTTCTCTTGTCTAATTGCCTGAGCTAGGACTTCAAACACAATATTGAACTAGAGGGATGAGAGTGGGCAGCCCTGTCTTCTTCCAGTTTTCAGGGTAAATGATTCTTGTTTCTGACCATTGAGCAATATGTTAGCTGTGGGTTTGTCATAGATGGCACTTACTTTTTTGAGGTATGTTCCTTCTATACCTAGGTATTTGAGGGTTTTTATCAAGAAGGAATGCTGGATTTTATCAAAAGCTTTTTCTGTATCCAATGAGATAATCATGTGATTCTTGTTTTTACAACTGTTGATGTATTTAATGATATTTATGGTTCTGCAAATGTTGAACCAGCCCTGCATCTGGGGATGAAGACTACTTGGTCATGGTGGATGATATTTGAGATGTATTTTTGGATTTAATTTGCTAGAATCCTGTTGAGAATTTTTGGATCTATGTTTATAAGGGTATTGACCTGTAGTTCTCTTTCTTTGTTGCATCTTTATTTGGTTTGGGTATCAGTGTAATGTTAGCTTCATAATATGATTTGGAAAGAATTCTGTCTTTCTCAATTGCCTGGAATACTTTCAGTGGGATTGGTATCAACTCCTTTTTGTACTTTTTGCAGAATTCTGCTGGAAAGCCATCTTGTCTAGGACTTTTTTTTGAAGGTAGTTTTCATATGACAGAGCCAATTTCCTGGATTAGGGTTAGGGTTTGAGTTCAGGTTAGGTCTATTTAGTCTCTCAGTGTCTTCTTGTGGGATGTCAGAAAGTCCTCCATTTTATCTATGTTATCAGGTTTGTTTCCATATAGGTGTACATAATAATCTCTGATAATCCTTTGTATTTCTTCGAGGTCAATTATGATTTGATCTTTTGTATTTCTGATTATGTTTATTTGTTGTTGTTTTTTTTTCTCTTTTTCTTGGTCATTCTGGTTAGGGGGTCTATCAATCTTTAATTCTTTCAAAGAACCAGCTTTTTGTTTATTTAGTGTTTTCTATATTTTTGTCCCCTATGTCCCATATTTAGGCTCCTATTTTTAGTGATTTGAATTATTCTGCTAAAGTTGGGGATTTGGTGGTCTTCTCTTTCTAGCTTCCTTAGGTGATTTGTTAGACTTTCCACTTCTTATCTTTTCATTTTCTTGATATGTGCTTGTAGAGATATAAATTCCCCCTCTTAAAACTGATTTCATGGCATCCCAGAGGTTTTGGTAAGAAGTTTCTTTACTTTCATGTTTCCAAGAATCTTTCAATTTCTTCTTTGATTTCATTGTGAACCCAGTCATTGCTCAGCATCAAGCTGTTTAGTGTCTATGTCTTTATAGGCTTTGGGGAAATGTTGATAATTTTGATATTTATTTTTATTCCACTGTGGTCTGAGAATGTGCATGGCAAGATTTTAACCTTATGGAATTTGTTTATGCTTGATTTATGGCCAAGAATGTGATTGATCTTGGAGTATGTTCCATGTGGTGATGCGTAGAATGTATATTCTGTGGTTGTTGGGTGGAATAATCAGTAGGTATTCACTAAGTCTCTTTGGTCAAGTGTCAAGTTTAGGTTCTGGATCTCCTTGTTGATTTTTTGCATCAAAGACCTATCTGAGACTGTCAGTGGGGTATTTAGGTCCCCTGGTATAATAGTGTTGGAGTCAATACCTTTTTTTAGTTTATTGAGTGGTGGTTTAAAAATGTTGGTTTTCCTGTTTGGGGTGCATATATGATTAGGATGGATCTTTCTTGTTGATGGATTGAACATTTTATCATTAAGTAGTGTCCTTTTGCAACTTTTAAAATTTTTGATAGCTTAAAGATTGTTTTGTCTGCTATTAAGATTGCAACTCCCGCCTTCTTTTTTGATCCATTTGCCTGGAAACTCATTTTCCATCCTTTAACTTTGAGGCTGTATGTATACTTTGTAGTGCTATGAGTCTCCTGTATGCAGTAAATAATGCAGTCATGGTTTCTTATCCAGTCCAACATTCTGTGTCTTTTCAGTGGTGCATTTAGTCTATTCACATTCAGGCTAATGACTGAAATGTGGGGTTTTATCCCTGTCCTGAGGTTCTTATAGAGTTGTTGTTCCTGTTTATTTATTGTCTCTCCTTTGATTTTTGGGTTGATTCATGTGTGTTTTCCATCTTTTCCCTGTGCTCTTGTGAAGAAAATTGTCATTTGTTTCTCCTTTTCTTCTTTATTTAACACTATGTCAAGTGTTTCTTGTAGAGGTGGTCTGGAGGCAGCATAAGTTCTTAGCGATTGGATGTCTGGGAAAGATTTTAATTCTCCCTCAATGATGAAGCTTAGCTTGGCTGAGTAAGCTATTCTTGGTTGAAATTGTTTATCTTTGAGCATTTGAAGATTGGGCTCCAAGCTATCCTACCCTGAAGGGTTTCTGTAGATAAATCTGCTGCTATTTTAATTGGTCTTCCCTGGTAGGTAGTCTGAACTTTTTCTCTTGCTGCCTTTAGGATTTTTTCTTTTATACCTACTTTGTTTAGGTGAATTATTATGTGTCTGGGAGTTGGTCTTCTCATTTGTTGTCTTGCAGGGGCTCTCTGAATCGCTTGTGTTTGAATTTTTGCATCACTGATGAGATGAGGGAAGTTTTCTTGAATAATTTCATGGAATGTTTGTTCCAGGGTGGTCTCTGTCTCTCTTTCTGTCTCAGGAAGTCCAGTTACTCTTAGGTTTGATCTCTTGAAGTAATCCTTCATCTCTTGAAGGTTTTTTTCTGTCTTTTTAAGCTTCTTTTCTATGTTTTTTGACAGTTTGGATTACTTCTGTATTTTGGTCTTCAAGCTCTGAGATTCTTTCTTCTGCTTGGGTAATTCTACTTTCCATGCTTATTCATTTGTTATTTATTTTAATCACAGTATTCTCTACTGCCATTATTTCAGTTGTCATTTCCTTCCTATTTTCCTCTTGCATCTCCTCAATTCTTTTTATTCTCTCTATTAATGTCTTGATGTCTGGGTTTCTCTTATGTGACCACTCATTCTGGGGGCTCTTCATTGTTTGTGTTCTGATGTCTGTTTTCTCAGTGTCTGACCTCCCAGGAGTCTGTGTGAGACCTATATTCTTCTTTTGGTTTTTCTTCATTTGTGTAGATTTTTCTCCCCACTTTTTCCTTTTATTTTTTCCTCCCCCTCTCTTCCCTCCCCCAATCTTCTTTAATTCTGTTGTGCGGGGTGTACTTCCATTTGTTCAATCTTCTATTCTTTCTTATGTATATCCTCTGGCTTTGTTCAATTCTGGAGGTGGACTGTAGGTTGGCGGTGATCCTTTTTGCAGTTTTGAGATTTAATTGAGATGGGAGATGTTTTTAAAATCTATCTGCAGATCCCAGTATTCACTGACAGGTGTATGGTTAATCTGGAACCCACTTCCCACTGCCTTGCAATCTGTCCATGCAGTGGTGTTATAGTTATAGGTTTACTCCTTGGAAGAAAAATGAGGTTAAAAAAAAGAAAAGAAAGAAAGAAATAAAAAGAATGAGTGGGGGGAAGAGGGGGGTGGAGAGAGAAGAGTAAGAGGGAAAACAGACAAATGTACTGACTAACAAATGAAAAGAGATACAAAGACAGATATGAATAAAAAGAACAACAACAACAACAAACAAACCAACAAACACACGAAAAATCTAAGACATACAATCATATAGACATACAAGCTAAACAGCCTCCTTATTGGTGTACTTTTTGCCTATACATGCTTGAGGTCTAAAGGGAAAAAAAATAAAATAGAATACAATAGAATAAAGTCAGTAGACTAACAGAACCAAAGCAAGTATGAAAATGTTACTGATAACAGTAAGAAGAGAGGAAAAGGGGAAAAAAAGATGGGGAAGACAAACAGGCAAAGAGTAATAAAAAAAAATTACAGCAAGGGAAACAAGCATACTCTGAGACTTTTCCTTTAAGTCCAGTGTCCTTTCAGCTCTGATTTCTAGCTGTCACTGCAGGCCGGTAGAATGGTTTACTGTTAGGGTCTGTTGCCCCTGGCCTGCTGTGGAGGGTGGTTCAGATATGGGTTGCCAAATCTGCCATTCAGATATGGCCTGTGTCTATCTAGCATGGGGGAGGGGCTTCTCTCCCTCCCATTTTGATGTTGTCACCTTGGATCACAAGCTGGGAGATGGGGCGAGGTGAGTGAAACTGGTCTCACTGCTTCAGTTTATCTCTTTTTCTGCTGCAGCCAGAGACTGCCAGGCAATGCAGGTCAGCTTAGCACTGGGCTACTCAGGCCAGGCTGGGGGCAGTCACAGGCCACCCAGGGCGGGAGGGAGCAGGCAACAGTAGTGGTGATGGTAACCACCACTTCAGTGGTGCATGGGAGGAGCTCCACGAGCCTGGCTCCGGGTGAGGGGTGGGGTGTGGCAGTGGCAGTGGTGGCAGCTTCAGTAGTGCGGTGCTTGGGGGGGCGCTTCACAGGTCCAGGAGCCATGGGCCACCTTAGGCAAGGGTGGGGTGATGGTGGTAGAGGCAGTAACTGAGGTGGTGGCCAAGTGGCATGTGAAGAGCTGACTGGCAATGATGAAAGCCACAGCCCCTGGTGGAGAGCAAGAGTCTTTATGGGTGTTCTCTTTCACGGAGGGTCTCACAGACCAGACAACCCTGTCGCTATCTTGCTGGAAGTCTAGTGATGAGATCTTAAAGTGTACTTACTTTTTAAAATTTCACATTATATCATATAAAAATGGAGGTACATAGACAACCCATCAGACCCATCAGACCATTGGTGATATTTAGAATACTGACATTTTGCAATTATTCTAATATATAAAATTATTGTGATTATGATGATTACTAAAACTTTAACCCCATTACAACTTTGAGCATTTTATTTTGAAACATAATAACATCAGTACAAAATATTATTTAAAAAAACCAGAGATATCAGTTAAAAAAATATTTCAATGAATTATATGAAGTGGTGAGAGCTTAAATCAAGGCAGTGGCCAAAATTAGAGGAAAGAGTGACTCAAGTATGAGCACTAGTGTAGGGGAGATTTGGACCATAAGGAAAGCGCATGACCTATGTGGGGTATTTGCTGAGAGGTGAAGCCTACAGTCATGTCCCATTCTCTTTTCTTGTGAAAGAACAGTAGTATTCTACTTGAAAAAACAAGTACAGTAAATTAAGAGAGATAAAATATTTCACTAAGTATTATGTACAGACAAATTTGGTACAGCAAAAATCCACGTTTCCTATGGGCTAAAAAGAAATTAGAAATAGTGGAAATATACATGGGTACCTTGTCAGCCCTGGTAAGAGGCCTCCCCTGGAAGCAAAGTGACCACTCCCAGCCCAGCAGAAGGCCCTTATGGAGGGGATTTGATTTTGGAAGAAGAGGTAAGATGGCATTTGCATTCATAAGATCATACATGAAAGGAGACTAAGGAGCAGAGAGCCCACAGAACAACCTAGCCCAATACCACTAAAGTCTTATATTGAGTGCTCTACATGTGCGGATAGTATCCATATTAGACCAGCAATGGCACAACAGTTTTAAAGGGGCTTCCACAGAACAGGAGGGTGATCTGTTCACCCACCACTCAGGTATGTCAGTGGTGATTATTAAACTTCCCTGTTTTTCTTGACTACCTAGTCAGTGGTATGTGGGGACTCTGGAATTAGCAGCAGAACATTGAAAACTGAAAGAAAAAAATATATTCACACTGAGATTGGAATTGGCAAGAATGAATTATCTGCTGATGTCTGACTTGGAATACACTTTTCCCAAATCAATTATTTCTACATGTTCATGTAGCTATGGAAGTATATACTTACATATATTCCATACACACATTCACAAATGTGTGTATTTTTGAGTGTGTAATTTTCTACGACCTGAAATGAGGAGCTGTAAAATAGTATACATATACAGTGAGTCTTCACTTAATGTCGTGCATAGGTTTTTGGAAACTGCTACTTTAAGCCAAACGAAGTATAACAAAACCAATTTTATTATAGGCTAATTAACAAGAGTTAAGTTCTTATGGCATATTTCTGGTCACACAAACATCATCAAACTTCTAAATAAAGAATGACTGTTAACCATTGAAATAAATGTGAGTTATACATACATTTAAGAAAGATTAATAGTAAGATCATTATTTTACTAGAAAGGTCATTATTTACCAAATTATTCCAGTTCAGGGTTGCCGGTGACTAGAGCCAATCTGGGAAGCTCAGGTGCACTCAGTCTCTCAATCTCTCTCTCTCTCTCTCTCCCTCCCTCCTCTCCCCACCCCCTGACACACACACACACACACACACACACACACACACATACACACACACACACACACACACACACACACACATACACACACACACACACACACACACACACACACACACACACACACACACACTCATGCTGGGATACTGGACATGTCAATGCACCTGACGTTCACTGATGCAGGATGCAAAAGGAAACCAGAATACCTGGAGAAAACCTATGTTAGGAACAGGGAAACCTATGTTAGTCAGTGGCCTCGGCTAGGAATTGATCATTTTATCCCTTCTCATTTACATTAAGATGAAATAATGTTATTTCCAGCACTTGTTGCACGTGTGAG
The DNA here is from genome assembly GCF_000164805.1 of Carlito syrichta. Taxonomy (NCBI): domain Eukaryota; kingdom Metazoa; phylum Chordata; class Mammalia; order Primates; family Tarsiidae; genus Carlito; species Carlito syrichta. The sequence goes on from NW_007247658.1 coordinate 680,002, forward strand.
CACTCATACACACATCTGATGTAGGATGCATAGAGGGAATTCTCATTATATGTAATTCTGCATTTACAAATTTGCCCACCGGCTAAAATTTATTGGTTTCCCAAAAATGAATGCTAACTACCCTTTTGTGATCATTCACAGATGTGTGAAATATGTGCACATACCAAGGTCAAATAAAGGCCAGGCCCTGCTTGTTGTTTGGCGTCATTTAGACACGTCCTCAGCCTGGGAGTGGCAGGGACCGTGCAGTGTGGGAGAGGGAGCTCCAGCTCTGGGAAAGGTGGACAGGTTTTAAACCTACTTCATTTTCTCTTTTGTAAAGTAAAAAAAGAATCTACCAGTGTGGACTGTTTTTAGAGTGTAATATTATATTCTACGTGGAATATAGTAGGTGAGATGATAAAATGTTTGATATTAATTATAAGAAAAATAAAATATTACAATTTTATATATGTATATCTGACTCAAAATTAAGGAATTAATTCTGGATAGACAAGGTTGTGATGACTTTTTGAGAACACTTTCCAAAGACTTTAATCTGGTTTTTTTTTCTTTTTTTGAGTTGGAGTCTCACTCCGTCGCCCAGACTGGAGTGCAGTGGCCGCTCCCGGCCACCGCAGCCTCGACCTGCTGGCCTCCGGCGATCCTTCCGCTTCAGCCTTCCAAATAGCTGGAATTACAGGCATGCGCTACCACACCCAGCTGATTTTTTGATTTATTGTAGAGATGAGGTCTCGCTGCCCAGGCGGGTCTCGAACCCGCGGGCTCAGGCAATCCACTCACCTCAGCCTCCCAAAGGCGCGGGATTGCAGGCTGAGCCACCGAGCTCGGCTTTAATCTGTTTTTTATAGGTGAAGAAAGCACAACAGTTGAGAAAATATTAGCAGTGAGCAAGATGTTTGATGATGAATGGGATAAAATAAACTACAAAAATGGAAAGGATCAGAAATAAATGAATAAAATTTTGTATGAAAGATAGTAATTGGGGGAATAATTGAATATTACTCTTCAGGAAGGTGACCCAGGGCATGATGTAGGTGTTAAGAGAAGTCACCCTTGAGTTGTTTGGGGTTTTTTTTTAAATGTCAATTATGAACTAAAATGTGAATAATTATTTTAGAGAGATGAAGAATGAGACATTTCACAGCAAACACTGCACTGAAAGAATATTAAGCAGGGATAAGTAATATTCGTAAGCAGTGTTCAAATTCCCACAAGTTTGGAGTTTGAAAGAAGGACTAATCTTTGGCTCTAGACAGACCAGTTATGTCATTTTCTTCTAATATGTCCCAAGGGCTTTGAGTGCAGAAGCAGAGAAAAAGCAGATGTTTACATCCACCGCGTGAGGGCTTTCATGAGGTACATGCAGTGGAAAAATGAAAAAGCTAAGGGAATTAAGGGTGCTGATGAAAGTACATGTAAAGGAATTCATCAAGAAGTTCAGGCTAGATAGAAAGCAAAGTGAAGTTTTAAATCTGTAGAAATAAGCCAGAATTCATGAAGGAAAACCAGGTTTCATAAGACAATAGTGTCTGAAGAGAATCATCAAGTGACCTGCCATCAAAATGTTGAATTCTAAATCACTAAAGCTAGAAAAATTCAGTGAAAGTATAGATTAATATTTTTTTGCCTAAGTGAAGCTTATGGGAGAAGTGAAACAAAATAGAAAAACATGTATTTTTGGCTAATCTTATTATTTTAAAATTGTCAGTAGTTACTGGAAATCACGAAAATACGTAGATGGTAGCTGTGCCTTCATTGGTTGTGAGTAGAGAATGGAAACCATTATGTTAGACACCCTGTTCTACTCAAATTTCCCTTACTTTTCATAAAGTTTTGACTTTATCTATGAATTTTAAAATTTTACCATGTTTACCAGGTATATTGTACTATAATACTAGGAATCCCAAGTCTCAGGAAAGTAAACCATCATCAACTTTGTATTTATTGATAGAAAGTAATTTTTTGGACTCAGCTCATTTTTATTTTTCCTAGTAATTTTTCATATACTCAGTCTTATACAATAAATGTTTTCAGTAAAGTTCATATTTGTTTACATGTATTCAAGCTTCCTTACTGAGTATGCTATCCCTCATATGTCAATACCTAAGAAATGATTGGTTTTGTGATCAACACTACTTAAGACTGTAGTCTATTCTGTTCTATCCTCCTGAGTAATAGCTAATTTGAGCCCTCAGGTAATTGCTTTTTTTCCTGTGAAGTTAACTGGCATGAATAGTTTTGAGAAGATATAGGTACACTCTTCTTTATTACTTCTGAGTTTTATTATACATCCTATGGTTTTGTTTTTCTCACCCTGTCAAATACTCCTTGAAATTCATTCATAGATTCACCTTGAGTCAAGGAGACCACCCTCCCTGAAAAACTAGGCTTTACTGATGTAGAGAATTGAACTTTGACCACATCTTCCCAACACATCAGTCTCCCAATCATCTAATCTACATGCCTGTGAAACTACTCTTCTCCACACTGTACCTCAGGAATAGATGACCATCTTCTGCTTGGAGAAATGCTGCAATATCTGCCCATTATTTTCAAACATTTTACCAAAGTTCAAACTGTGTTATGCTTCTTATAATCTGTGAGCTTGGACAATTTATTTAACTTCCTTCTCCCTGAGTTTCTTCATCCATGAATGAGGATAATATATAATTCCTATAACAATTTAAATATAAAAAAAGCTTTGTAATATACTTTGAACAGTATCAATCACAAAGTAAAAGTTGTATACATCATTATTATTATTATCAACACCATTATTATGCAAATAAATCTTAAAGCCATGAAAATATGTAAGTAATTAATAATGACTGAGGTTGAAAGGTGAATTGAGTCCAGGAAGTTGGCACAGTGGAATTTACACAACACATATGAAAAAACGTATTTGAGTAGAGATGATAAAAGCACCTTCCAAGGGACTCTTTTTGATAGCTCCATTTAAGGATGAGTGGATCATTTTATATTTGAAAAACACTTGTTTTTTTGCAGCATAGCTCTAGGAAACAGTTTATCAGTCAAAATTCTACAATTGAATATATCTTTTCCTTTTACAACTAGTTTTTGATCAACATTTCTAAAATCTAGTCTTTAATAAAATATCCAAACTACAGTAGTTGTGTTTCTGTTACTGCATTATGCATCAATCATATTGATTAATTTTTATAGCAATTTTTCATTATAATAACTTACTAAATCTACAAATGTAACTTTGATACTGATTCTAAAGACTTTTTCCATGCATTATACATAAAATACTAAAATATATTTTAAAATAAACCTTTATTAAGAGACTATTTTGTGAATGTTTTACACTGAGACTTACCTTTTAAAAGATCAATATTGTCCAACTTCCACACTGAACGAAAACTTGAAAAAATATCACTTCTATACCTACAATTATACATGAATACATTAAACAATCTACTAATGTATACATTTTCTTGAACCCACCAGAGAACTAGGTTACTGGTAAACCAACTGACCAAAATTTAGTGAAAAACTAACTTCTCTAGAAAAATTAGGTGCAAATAGTTGTTTTCTTAGGGAAGACATGCTGAATGGTGGGGGTGGGGGAGAATTTCGCTAACTTGTAATGATTTGCTAAAGGAAGGACGGACTAGTGGGAAAATATAAAAACTGCGGGGGTGCAATTGGAAACTAGAAATTGTACTCTTTGCAGGCTCAGAGAAAGTGAATAAGGGAAGAGCAAAAGCACCAAGAAAGCAGCACTCTTATGTGGGCTGTGGAGAGGGGACACCATTGCTGCTTGAGCCCAACATGAACCCGTCTCTCTTTAAACTTCTGGAAAAAGAGCAAGGAACTTGGACCTCATGTCATTGGTGAACACCCATTGCACTTTGAGGAAAAAAGAAGAGGGGAAGAACCAAAAAGACATCTTTACCCACAGAAAAGAGGTACATTCTGAAACCAGATGTACAGGCGGAAATTTTTTTTTTTTTAATTACAAAAAAGGTGCTACAATTGAGCCAGGAACACAGTGCCTGTCTGAAACATAAGGTGAGTGAGAACAGAAGAATGCTTCTCTTGCCCCCTGCACCCCCAGAATACCAAGTGAGAGGTATTAAGACACTGCAGCATACTTCTGGAAGATGGCAAGACTTAAGACACTACCTTAAGAAACTGGGAAAATAATCACAAGGTAAGTAAAACCAAATGGAAAGAAGGCAGTACTAAAGAAGAAAAGTCAATAACACTGAGAGCAATAAATAAATAGATAAATACATTAAATAAAAACACATGCTAATTTTTAAAAAAATCAAAAAAATTGATGAACATTTAGTGAGACTGATCAAGGAAATTTAAAAATGAAGATATAGGCCAGGCATGGTGGCTCATGCCTCTAATTCTGGCACTTTGGGAGTCTGAAGCAGGAAGATCACTTGAGGTCAGCAGTTTGAGACCATCCTGGGCAACAGAGCAAGACCTCATTTCTCAAAAAAAAAAAAAAAAAGAAAAGAAAAATTAGCTGGGTACAGTGGTGCATGCCTATAGTCCTAGCTACTCAAGAGGCTAAGGTGGAAGGATTGCCTGACCCCAGGAGGTCAAACCTGCAATGAGTGGTAATCATGTCACTGCACTCCAGTCTTTGAAACAGAGTGGAACTCCAAATCAAATAAATAAATGATAAACAAATATATTAAACGATACAAAGTACACATAAAAACAAAAATGATGATATCACAAAACATACAGTTATAAAAAGACTATTAATAAAAAACTTCAAACAACTCTATATGAATACTACAACTTTTATAAGATGAGGGAATTCTGTAATATATAAAAGTAGACTGGGCTTAGTGGCTCAGTCTGTAATCCCAGAACTTTGGGAGGTCAAGGCAAGTGGACTGCCTTAGCCCACGGGTTCAAGACCAGATTGGGCAACTTGGTGAAACCTCGTCTCTACAATAAATAAAAAATTACCTGAGCATAGTACTGCATGCCTGTAGTTCTGGCTACTTGGCAGGCTGAGGCAGAAGGATCACTGAAGCCCAGCAGGTCGACCCTGGGGTGGCCAGGAGTATGCCACTTCTCCTCCAGCCTAGGCGATGGAGTGAGACTTCAAGTAATAAATATAGATATTATATATTAATATATGATATATATTAATTATATACAGATATATTTATAATTATATGATATCTGTATATAATTAATATATATAAATGCAACTTCACAAGAAAGAAATAACCTAAATAGTCTAAATACTTTAAGATATTGAATTTGTAGTTAAAAACTTTTCTTGCCGGGCTCACTGGTTCAACCTGTAATCCCGTGCCTTTGGGAGGCTGAGGTGAGTGGACTGCCTGAGCCTGTGGGTTCGAGACCCGCCTGGGCAGTGAGACCTCATCTCTACAATAAATCAAAAAATCAGCCAGGCATGGTAGCACGTGCCTGTAATTCCGGCTACTTGGAAGGCTGAGGTGGAAGGATCGCTGGAGCCCAGCAGGCGAGGCTGCGTTGGTCGGGAGCGGCCACTGCACTCCAGTCTGGGCGACAGAGTGAGACTCCAACTCAAAAAAAAAAAAAAAAACTTTTCTTATGTTTTTCAACTTTTAAATTTTTTATTTTAAAATTGTGGGGTACAATTCAGGTTAGGTATAAAATATTCATTGTGCAGGTACCCTTGTTGATGAGGTATGCCCCCCTTCCCCAGGCAGTTTCCTACTACTGCCAATTCCACCTCCCCACTGCCCCATGCCCCTGCAGTTTCCCGCTACAATCAATCATTTTCTCATAGTATTATGATAGTTGATCAAGGTCCACTTATGAGTGAGAACATGTGATACTCAGTTCTTTGTTTCTGTGAAAGATCACTCAGTATTATAGACTCTAAGTCCATCCAGGTTGCTGAGAAGTACATGATTTTGTTCTTCTTTATGGCTGCGTATTCCATTGTGTATATGTACCACTTTTTTGTTTGTTTGTTTATCCTGTCCTCTTTTGATGGGCTGCATGGTTGCTTCCATGTTCTTGTTATTGTGAACAATGCTGTGATAAACATATGTGTGCAGGTATCTTTTTTATAGAGTGATTTGAGTTCTTCTGGGTATATTCCCAGTAGGGGGATTGAGGGGTCATATGGAAGGTCGATTTTTAGAACTTTTAGGAAGTGTCACACTGTTTTCCACAGAGGCTGTACTAATTTACATTCCCACCAACAGTGTAGAAGTGTTCCCTTTTCCCCACATCCTCTCCAACATCTGTTATTTTTTGGGTTATTGATGATGGTCATTCTGACTGAAGTTAGGTGTTATCTAAGTGTAGTTTCAACTTGCATTTGTTTAATGACTAGTGAGGTTGAACATTTTTTCATGTATCTGTTGGTTGCTCATATATCTTCTTTTGAGAAGTGACTATTCATATCTTTTGCCCACTTTGTAATGGGATTGTTTGCTTTTTTCTTTTCAGCATGTTTGAGTTCCTTGTAAATCCTAGATGTTTGGCCTTTGTCAGGTATAGAGTTGGCAAATATTTTTTTCCCAGTCTATGGACTGTGTGCCTGTGCTCTTGATGGTTTCTTCGACTTTGCAGAAGCTTATCAGTTTGATGAGGTCCCACTTGTCTATCTTATCTCTTATGGTATGGGCACTAGGGGTTTTGATCAGGAATTGGTTGCCAGTTCCAATTTCCATAAGAGTGTCTCCTGCATTTTCTAAGGTTCTTATAGTTTGAGGTTTCACGTTTAGGTTTCTGATCCATTTAGAGTTGATTTTTGTGTATGGTGATAGGTAAGGGTCCTACTTCAATCTTCTGCATGTGGTCAGTAAGTTTTCCCAGCACCATTTACTGAATAGGTTCTCCTCTCCCCAATGGTTAGTGGTGGAGGCTTTGTTGAAGATTAGTTTGTTGAGAAATTGAGGTTTTGCTTCTGGAATCTCAATTCTATTCCATTGGTCTATATGCCTGTTCTTGTACCAATACTAGGCTGTTTTGGTTATTGTATCACTGTAATAATGTTTAAAGTCTAGGAGTGTGATACCTCCTGCTTTGTTTTATTTTGTTTTGGTTTGTTTTCTGAGGATTATTTTGACTATTCATGGTCGTTTATGCTTCCATATGAAGTCCTGTATTGTTTTTTCTAGGTCTGAGAAGAATGTTGCTGGTAATTTGATGGGTATTGCGTTAAATCTATAGATTGCCTTAGGTAGAATGGACATCTTAACAATGTTGATTCTTCCAATCCATGAGCATGGAATATGTTTTCACTTGTTTGTGTCATCTTTGATTTCTTTGAGCAGCGTTTTGTAGTTTTCATTGTAAAGTTCTTTCACATCTCTAGTTAGGAAGATGCCAAGTTATTTCATTTTTTTGTGTGGCTATTTTGAATGGAGTTGTGCTTTTTATTTGAGTTTCTGTTTGTTTATTGTTGGTGTATAGAAATGTGATTGTCTTTTGCGCGTTGATTTTATATCCTGAGACTTTGCCAAAGTCCTTTATCAGTGCAAGGAAGTTTTTGACAGATTCTCTTGTGGTTTCAAGGTATAGAATCATGTCATCTGCAGAGAGGAATAACTTGATTTCCTCTTTTCCTATTGGGATACTCCTGATCATCTTTGCTTTTCTGATTGCTCTAACTAGGACTTCCAAAACTATGTTCAACTGGAGGAGTGAAATTGGGCATCCTTTTTTTGTTCCCATTTTCAGGGGAAATAGTTCCAATTTCTGTCTGTTTAGGAGTATGCTGGCTGTGGGTTTCTCATAGATGGCTCTTACTATTTTGAGGTATGTTCCATCTATGCCTAGATGTTCATGGGTTTGTATCAAGAAGGAGTGCTGGATTTTATCAAAAGCTTTTCCTCCATCTAATGATATAATTATGTGGCTTTTGTTTTTAAGTCTGTTGATGTATTTAATTATGTTTATGGTCTTACGAATGGTGAACCAGCCTTGCATCCCAGAAATGATACTTACTTGGTCATGGTGGATGATTTTTGAGATGTGTTGTTGAATCAAGTTTGCTAGGATCTTGTTGAGAATTTTAGCATCTATGTGCATCAAGGATATTGGCCTGTAGTTCTAATGTTTGTTGAATCTTTACCTGACTTGGGTATCAATGTGATTTTAGCTTCATTCAATGATTTGGGGAGAGTTCCATCTTTCTCAATCCCCTGGAATACTTTCAGTAAGATTAGTATCAGTTCCTCCTTGTATGTTTTGTAGAATTCTGGTGGAAAGTCATCTAGCCCAAGGCTTTTCTTTGTAGGTAATTTTCTTATGACATAGTCAATTTCCTGGATTGCTATTGGTCTATTTAGGGTCTCGACTTCTTGTTTCAACCTGGGGAAGTAGTATGATTAGAAAGTCCTCCAATTCCTTTAGGTTTTCATTTGTCTCCATACAAGTGTACATAGGAGTCTCTGATAATCTTTTGTATTTCTTCTGGGTCAGTTGTGATTTCATTTTTGTGATTCTGATTGTGTTTATTTGGGCTTTTCCTTTCTTTTTCTTGGTCAATCTAGTTAGGGGACCATCAATCATGTTTATTCTTTCAAAGAACCAGCTTTTTGTTTCATTGATTTTTTTTTTAATTATCTTTTTATCTGCTATTTCCCAGATTTGGGTGTTTATTTTGGTGATCTGGAATCTTCTGCTGAAGTTAGGGTTTGGTGGTCTTGCTTTTCCAGCTTCCTTAGGTGATTTTTTAGGCTGTTAACTTGTGATCTTTCCATTTTAAATAGTCTAAATACTTAAGATATTGAATTTGTAGGTAACAACTTTACAACAACAACAACAAAATTCCAGGCCTAGATGACTTTCCTGATAAAGTATACAAATTATTTGAGGAAACTATAATAGAATTCAACACAAATTCTTTTGTAATATAAAGTAAGCAAGAATGTTTATTAGTTTGTTTTGTAGTGCTAGAATTGCATTGATTGCAAAGTTAAGATAAATTAGTATTATAAAAACCTACCAAGTAATAAACTTCATAATACTGGTAATAAAAAGATTCAAAAAGAAAATTCATTAATATTTGCTTTTAATGTCAAAAATAATAATATATCATACACTAATGGAGTTTATTCATGAAATGCAAAATGGATTTGACAATAGAAAATCAGTGAAAGTAACCACATTAGCAGAATAAAGGAGAAATACTAAATTATCATTTTATTATATGCAAAAGAAAGAAACTGACAAAAGTTAACATCATTCATGTTAAAAACTCTCAGCACACTAGCAGTGGAATAACACTCCTACATTACTGCTCATGAGCAGAGACAAAATATCATACTTAATAACAGAAAATGGAATGTTTTCTCCCTGATGGAGGCCTACCTCTTCCCTAGCAGGCTGAAAAACAGCGAAAATGTTCTTTTTGATTTACAAAGTTAAATTTTCAGGAAAAAAACAATATGTGTAGACTGTACACACAAAACTATTGTACAAGAGACAGATATATACTAGCTACCTCTAGCAATAATCGTAGTATAAAAAAATCTAGTTCTTACCAAAAGTTTTCTCCTATAAATGTAAAGTTAGAGAATATCTTTTAGAAAAGATGAGGAGAAGCTCTTCCTGCCCTTGGTCAGTGTCTTGAGCAGAGATTCAGGAGTCCCAGTAGTAAAAAGTTTCCCTTTCCCTGCCTGATCACGGTTGCCAGTATCTTTGCATGCAGCCTTCTGGGGGAGTGGTAAGTGCCAGTCATCCCATCCTCCTCACCACTTGGCTGGGAAATTTTTCTTTTTGCACTTTAATGTTAGTTATTTGGGGACCTGCAAATTAATTGGTAATAGATTCGCAGAAGGAAAGATGAGTTCATTTATGTGTGCATATGTGTACATGCAGTAATATTCAAAGATGAGCAATGTCCTGGGGGAAAAAAAAGAAATGAAAGGCTTATGCATTCTAAACTTAACAAAACATGTGGAAGGGTTTAGGGCTTCCATGGGAAAGTACAGAAAGTTCTCTCAGGTTTTGTTTGTTGCTAATAAGCAGCTGAATTTTGCACTTTTCCATGCTAAGGGTCTATCTTTCCAAATCAGAAAACTTCCTATGCTCAGGGCCAGGGTAGCTGTATTTTTGAGAAGCTCTGTTTGAGTTTAGATAATATTTTTTCTGAAGCTGCTATGTGTTCAGACAGTTTCAGTTTAAAGTAATTTTCATACCGCCTTGTAGGGTATTAATCCCTGCAGATATGAAGTTGTTTACTCTCACTTCTCATATTTTACATTTTACTGGAGATACAGTTAGGACAATAAAGTAAAAATTAGAAATAAAAGCATACATAGTGGAAATAAATAAAATTGTCACTTTTCCCGAACTTCATGAATATCTACATAAAAACACACACAAAAAAAACCAGCAAAAATCTTACAGAACTAATCATTGAATTTAGCAAAGTTGCAAGACACAAGTCTGATGTATATAAAGAAAATCACATTTCTATATAATGGTAATAAATAATTAAAAATAAATTTTAACATAGTAACATATTATAGCATCAAAACTATAAAATATTTAAGTATAAAATGTATAAAATATAAGAAATATCTATCTATAACTGATAACTGGAAAACACTGATAAAATACATCACAGATGACTGAAATAAATAGAAAGAAACAACATGTTCATGGATTGGAATATTCCCTTTTGTTTGGTTCCCAATATTCTAACAATGAATTTCTAGACTCAACACAATTCGAATCAGAATCCCCGTAGAATGTTTTCTATACATAGATAAGCTAATTAAAAAAATATAACAGAATGAGAAGATAAAAAGAAGAACAAAGTTGAAATTCCCAAGCGTCATGTTTTGCAGTCATAATAAAAATCTACATGAATCAAGACAGCATGGTTTGAGATTAAGGATGGAAATACAGAACAATGGAACAGGACAGAATTCAGAAACAGAGTCATGTATACATGGTCAATAGATATGGAAAATGAGGAAAATCATTCAATAGACAGTAGACAGACTTTTAAGCAGATGGTGCAAGAACAATTGGATATGCATATTAAAAAGCCTCAATTTTCATTTCATACAGTATACCAAAATTAATTTTTGAACTTAACTCTGAAAACTAAAACTACAAAACTTATAAAAGGAATATATCGCAATTCTTATAAATCTGGATTAGGCTAAGATTTGTATACAAGATTTTTATATCATTACACAAAAGTACAACATTTACTTACTATTTGTTTTCTATACTATACTTCATCAAAATTAAGGTTTTCTGCTCTATTAAAAGTACTCTTAAGAAACTGAAAATACAACCCAAGGATGAGGATTTGAAAATTACATATTTGATGAAGGACTTGCCTAATAAGAAAATGAACAACCCAATTTTTAGAAATTGCCAAGACTTTTTAATTTTCATTTCATCTAAGATACATGGATGGTAAATGTGAGCATAGAAAGATTCTTACCATTATTAACTTTTAGAGAAATACAAATTAAAATAACAATAGAATACAACTACACATGTGTAATGGCTAGAATTTCTGACATAGCAAATGCTGACTGACATGGGAGCAGTACAGGAGATCTTATACATTATTGATGGTAATGCAAAATGGTATAGCTACTTTGGAAAAGTGTATTCAGTTTATTATGAAGTAAAGTAGAAGCTTACCACATAACCCAGCAAACTAACTCCCAGGTATTTACTTAAGCAAATTAAAAATTATGTTCGCATAGAAAAATCAGTACATGAATGGTTATGAAGACTTTATTTTTAATTTCTAAAAAATTCTTAACAGAGGAAAAGAAGGCACACATTATTGTATATCCATACAATGGGATACCACTCAGCAATAAAAAAATAACAAACTTTTTGATACATACCAGAAGGATTAGTTACAAATAAATTATGACAAGCAAATGAAAACAGACTCAAAGATTACATATTTTTTTATTCCACATATATGATGATCTTGGAGGGGTTAAATTAGTGAAACAGAAAACAGATTGTTGCCAGGGGCTGGGTTTGAAGGAGAAATTGACAACAAAGTGGCATGAGGAATTTTAAAGTATTATATATCTTGATTATGGTGGTAATTAAGTGATTGTAAAAGTTGGTTAAAAATTGCAGAACTGTTCTCTAAAAAATGAAATTTAACTGACATAAATTATATCTCTTTTAAATAATTAGAACAAACCAATAAAAAGTTCAAGGAATAAAACTCAATTTATAATTTTTAACACTTTACAATAAGAGCAGAGAAGTATGTATTGAAAAATAATAAAATTTCTAATTCAATTATCAAAGTATATTGAGTTTTTATGACAAGCAAATTTGAGTAGAGACATTCCCTGTGGAAAGGAACCACAGGATGAGATAAATGATTAGTGCAAGTTAGCTGGGCAGTGTGAATGCATTAGTAAAGGAAGAGAAATTTTATACAACATAACATATGATTTTTGTAATGAGAGATCTAGTGTTGCTCTAATTCAGAGTATGTGTTGCAGAATTGCAAAACAGAAACCTTGGGAGTTAGACAGAAACAAGACCACAATTTTTTTTTAATTTCTTTTAGTACTTTAAAGTTTTGTGTATTTTATTCGGTAAGCCATCAAAAGGATATAAATATTAAATTATATAATTACATATTCTTTTGGGAATAATTACTCCCCTTTAAAAATTATCTTACTTTTCTTATTTTTGTTCTGCATGTATTTATCAGCGCTGATTATGACTAAGGATAAAGTGGTCTACAATATTTTAGAATAGACCCTTTTTCTAATGGAGATTAACCTGAAAAGAAAATGTGTTAGCTAACCAATGTTATACTACAATGTCATATATTTTCAGGCAGTAATATGTGCAAATCAGGAAAAAGGCATTGAAGGAATAATAGGATTCCAAGTTTTTTATTTTTAATCAGGTGATTAGCAAAGTCTTCCTCATAAAATGATATATGACACAACAGTAGTAAAAGAAAAAAATAAACATGAATGTTGTAGAAAGAACATTATAGGCAGAGAAAATAATTTCCAGAGACATTGAGGCAAAATTGTGTTTAACCTGGTAGAGAAACAGGAAGAAGTGTAGATCAAAGGGAGCTGAGAATATAGTGAAAAGAAGTACATTTTAAGAGCTTATCCAAGAACTGTGGTAAGATCCTTTACATCTACGGTAGGCAAAATTATATAATGGTTTCTATCTGCTGGTGTATTGTCCTATATAGTCCCCTTACCCTAAGTGAAGAAGATCTGTAAATATGGTGGTTTTAACTCCCCTATGTTCCATTATCTGCAAAAAGAGAAGGGATTTTTTTTTTGAGTTGGAGTCGCCCAGACTGGAGTGCAGTGGCCGCTCCCGGCCACCGCAGCCTCTCCTGCTGGGCTCCAGCGATCCTTCTGCCTCAGTCTTCCGGGTAGCCGGAATTACAGGCACGCACTACCACGCCCAGCTGATTTTTTGATTTATTGTAGAGATGAGGTCTCGCTGCCCAGGCGGGTCTTGAACCCGCGGGCTCAGGCAATCCACTCACCTCAGCCTCCCAAAGGCGTGGGATTACAGGCTGAGCCACCGAGCCCGGCAAGAGAAGGGATTTTTGCAGGTAAAATTAAAACCCCTAGTGAGTTGGCTCTGAGCTCCTCATAAAACAGATAATCCTTGAAGGAACTGACCTAATCCATCAAGATTTTTTGTAAGAGGATCCAGAGGGAGGAAATTTGAAATAACAGAAACTCTCCCTTGGCATTGAAGAAACAAGCCACAGTGAATTTTATAGTTATGAAAACATGAATTCTACCCACAGTCAAATGTTTTGTTATTGTCGTTTTTTTGTTTTTGAGTTGGAGTGTCACTCCATTGCCCAAGGTTGGAGTGCAGTGGCACCTCATGGCCACCCCAGCGGTGACCTGCTGGGCTCCAGGGTTCCTTTCTCCTCAGCCTTCAAGTAGCAGAAACTATAGGCGTGCACTACCACACCCAGCTAATTTGTCATTTAGTGTAGGGATGAAGTCTTTTCAAGTTGTCCAGGCTGTTCCTAAACCTGTGAGCTCAAGCCATTCGCTTGCCTCAGTCTCACAAAGTGCTGGGATTACAGGCTTGAGCCACCACACCCAGCCTGGACAATTGATGAGACCTATTTCTACAATATATAAAAAAAATTAGCCGGGCATGGTAGCACACCTGTAGTTCTGGTTACTTGTAAGGTTGAGGTGGAAGGATTGCCGGAGCCCAGCAGGTCAAAGCTGGGGTGGTGGTGAGTGTGCCACTGCATTCCATCCTGGGCAACAGAGCGAGACTCTGACTCATAAAATAAAATAAAGTATAATAAAATAAAATAAAATAAAATAAACAGAACTGTGAGCCTCAGGTGAAACTACAGCCTTGACCAACATCTTAATACTGCCTGAAATCCTGAGCAGAGAATCCCACTATGTCTAGGGCTCTAGAATGTAACTGTAAAATAGCAAATGATGAGTGCTAAGCTACTACATTTATAGTAATTTGTTATAGATAAACAGACAACTAATATCATATCTATTTTTGATGAAAGTCATTGCAGGGTTATAAGCAGGAGAGGCACTGTGAGATTTTTTTTCTGATTTGTTAAGAATTAAGGTAGAAAACATGTTCCCACTCATAAGCGAACCCTGAACATTTACCATAATACCATAAGAAAGGAACTGGCTGTAGCGGGATACTGCCAGAGTTGGGGGGGAGGGGCACAACATCAATAAGGGCACCTGATATCAAACCAGGCAAAGTGGGGACAAAGAGAGGACTAAACTTTGCCTGTATGATGACTACTTCTATACCTAATCCTGAATTGTACCCCACATCTTTAAAATAAAAAAAAAACAAAACATGTTATGATAGTTGTTCAAGGTCCACTTATGAGTGAGAGCATGTGATACCTGGTTCTTTGTTTCTGTGATAGATCACATAGTATTATAGACTCTAAGTCCATCCAAGTTACTGTGAAGTTAATAACTTTGTCTTTCTTTATGGCTGTGTAATATTCCATTGTGTATATGTACCTCATATTTTTATCCAGTCCTCTTTTTAGGGCAGCACAGTTGGTTCCATGTTTTTGTCATTGTGAATAATGCTGCAATAAGCAGGTATGTGCAGGAATCTTTTTCATAGAAGGATTTGAGTTCTTCCAGGTATATTCCCAGTAGGGGGATTGCAGGGTTGTATGGGAGGTTGATTTTTAGATCTTTTAGAAATCGCCAAAATGCTTTCCACAGAAGTTGTACTAGTTTACACTCGCATTATAAGAAAGGAATTGGCAATAGGGAAAAACTACTAGGGGAGGGAGGGGCACACCTCAACAACAAGAGTACCTGCATAATGAACATTTGTATACCTAACCCTGAATTGTACCTCACATATTTAAAATAAAAATTAAAAACAAAGAAAAACAAAGTATAGGTTGTACAATCCCTGGATGAAGTGCAGAATGTGACAAATGAAGCTAAACATTTAAAAATGTGTGAAGAAGCCTTGCTGAGTGGAGTGGGGGCATAAGTCAATAACTTTGAAAATTAACTGGCCTGAGTAACTTTGGAAATGAGCAGAAACTGTAAGCCTAAAGGAAATTTAAAAACATTAGGGGTAAAATGAGGAATCTGAATTAAGTCTGGACTCTAGTTAATAGTAATGTATTAATGTTGATTCACTAATTATGACAAATGTTGCTTGCTAGTGTAGGATGTTAATCATATGTCTTACATTACTAGTATGGGGTACATGGGAATGTTTGCTATTATCTTCACAATAATTCTGTAAATCTAAAATTGTTCTAAAATTAAAAGTGAGCTTAAAAGTTAAAAAAATGAAAATAAAAAATTTGAAAAGACATAGAAGATGTAAGTTTGTTTTGGATGACTTGAATGTGAGGAGTGAAATATAAGGGAAATCCAAGTTCACTCCAAATCAATGCTGTTGCCTTCTGCTGAAATGAGAAAAACTAAATAAATCAGATTTTGGTGGAGTTGTAGAATTAAGAAATTGGTTTCATACATTTACACTTGTATACCATTTAGATATCCAATTAGATGTTGAGTAGACATTTGGAAATCCTGGCACTATGGAAGAACAGATTAAAATATTAAAGTGTGGCTCTGAAGAAAAAAATATATTTAAAAAAGTATGAGAGAAGATAAAGTTACCTAGAATGTGAGAGGATGGTGACAATAGTGTAAGTTCAGAGTTCCAAATTATGAGAACACATATGGGCGAGCAATGGGAAGAGAAGCTAGGGACAAAGATTAAAAAGGTGTATTTGGTGAGGTGGGGGAAGTCAGGAGTATGTTGTCTCTCTGCAGTGAAGCAAAGAATGTATTTAAGGAAGAACGGGCCATCAGCCATGCCAAATGCTTCCAGGAAATTAATAAAATGAAGATGATGAGCAAACCATAAAAATTGGTAGGATGGAATTTGTAAGGATGTGTACAGAGATGAGATTTGCTTCTAATTATTTATATGTTCTCAGTGAAAATTGTCTAAGTTAATCATCTGCAAGTAAGATGTCTGATAGAGTTTGGAGAATAAGAAAATGTGAATTAATCATCTTGGATAATGGGGGGCGGAGCAGTAAATTAACCAGAAAGCAGTAATTATCTAAGGTTGTCAGACAGTGCTGTATTGGGTTGTTTCATTTTAAGGACTGAACATTATACTTTTGTTTTTTCAATGCAGAGGGACAACTATCAGTGTAAAACTCTGGGACTACCTGATCCCTCACACACTCTGACCCAGGGAAATAACTACAATGAGTTTAGGAGTGAAAAGAGAAGTTTGCCATACCCTTTACTTTTTATCTACCCCTCTTGGGAACTGGCATTCCTGAAAAAAAAAGTGTCCTTGATTGTCTTTGATTGTGATATGAGCCTAAAGCTTACGTTTTCTAGAACTGCTGGTGTAAACTGATTTTTCTGTCTAATTCTGGAGTTCAGTATTTTGAACTCACTTTTCTGCAAATGTTATCTTTTCTAATACTTAATAAATAATGAAGGTCTTATGTGTTTTATCTTTTAGAATTCTAAGTTGATTCAGAACTTGATTGAGGAAGATAGGATAATATACTGTTCCCTTGAATCACAATGTATAAAAAGAGAACAAGCATGAAGGAGAAGACAGAAAAACAGTATATAGATAACTATTCTAATGATACATATCAATAAAGAGATAGAGGTAGAAGTGGTGATATCAGGAGTGGATGGATAAAATATGTGGCTATGTTTGGACAGACATGGTGACTCAAGCCTGTAAACCCGGCACTTTGGGAGACCAAGGTGAGAGGATTGCCTGAGCCCATGGGTTCATGACCAGCCTGGGCAACTTGGTAAGACCTCATCTCTAAAATAAATTTAAAAATTAGCCTGGCATGTTAGCGCATGCCTGTATTTCTGGCCTCTTGGGAGGCAGAAGGATTGCCTGAGCAATTTTTAAGGAGTATCTTTCCATTTGTTTACATCTTCTTTTCACTTCCGACAGTGTTTTATAGATTAAGAGTACAATTTGTATATTTTTCTGTGAAATTCATTCCTAGGTAATTTATTATTTTTGCTGTTATTATTAATGAAAATTTTCCCTGATTTTCATATTAGTCACTGTTAATGTATAGAAGTGGAATTAATTTTTGTGTACAAGTCTGATATCTTGCAGGGAAGAAAAGGGAATCTTTGAATATTATTGATGGAAATGTAAATTAGTTGAGCTGTTATGAAACAGTATAAGGTTACTAAAGAATTCAAAAACAGGCCGGGTTCAGTGGCTCAGCCTGTAATCCCGTGCTTTGGGAGGCTGAGGTGAGTGGATTGCCTGAGCCCGCAGGTTCGAGACCCGCCTGGGCAACTTTGCGAGACCTCATCTCTACAATAAATAAAGAAATTAGCCGGGCATGGTAGCGCACACCTGTAGTTCCAGCTACTTGGAAGGCTGAGGCGGAAGGATTGCCAAAGCCCAGCAGGTCGAGGTTACAGTGGCCGGGAGTGGCCACTACACTCCAGTCTGGGCAACAGTGAGACTCCAACTCAAAAAAAAAAAAAGAATTCAAAACCAGAGCTACCATATGATCCATCAAACCCACTATTGAAAATATGTCCAAAGAAATTGTAATCAGTGTATTGAAGAGATATCTACACTCCTGTGTTCACTGCAACATAAGTTATAACAGCCAAGATATAGAATCAGACGAAGTGTTCACTGACAGAGTGATAAAGAAAATGTGGTGTGTGCATTTTACACACACACACACATGCACACTCACACACACTGAATTACTATTCACTCTAAAATAAAAAAGAAAATCCTACTATTTGAGAAAAAACTGAAGGATATTATGTTAAGTGATAAGCCAGTTACAAGGACACAAATCTGGCGTGATCACTTTTACATGAAATCTAAAAATGTTGAACTCATAGAAGCAGTGTAGAACGATGGGGAGACGTTGGTCAAAGAGTAAAAAGTTACATTAAACAGGAGGAATAAGTTTGAGTGATTTATTGAATAGCGTGTTGACTACAGCTAATAATATTGTTCACTTTCAATTACTAAAAGAGTAGATCTTAAATGCTCTCACCTCACAATATAAGTATGTGATGTGGTAGAAATGGTAATTAGTGTGATGTAACTATCCTACAATGTCTACATATATCAAAATGCCATGTTTTGTATATATGATTTTTATTTTTTGATTATATCATGATAATCTTATTTTCTTTATCCTGCCGCATTGTTGAACTAATTTATTCATATGTGAAATTTTGAAAACTCACCACTTTCAGAATCAAATTTATCATTTAGTTGAACCCAAGAGCAGATTCTTAAGGCTTTTACTGATACTCTCTTGTAATTGTCTTTTAATATTGTATCAACTAGGTTTTGGAGAAGGAGTACTCCCCACCATACACACACAAACACACTTATTAATTTCTGTAGTCTTGTGTCTGATGCTGAGACTTAAATATTGAAAGACAGGCAGCTAAGAAGACAATGTAAAGGAGGGGTGAATAAAACCAAGAATGGATTTGTAGCCCTGTCAGTCTTTCAGTGACTCTGAATTTGATGATGGTAGATGTGGTGTCTTTTGAAGAAGAAAGTGGAACTCTTCATTATAGACCTGAATACATGACTTGTGTAGTGGCTCATCCAAAGTATTTCTGTAGCACTTCCTAATCAGAAACAGTGTATGTGAAGGATAATTACACAGGGAAAAGAATTCTGAACAGTGATGCCAGCCTGTCCAATTTGACACATTACAAGCCACCCCGTTGATAATATTGAAGGTTATTTTTAAGAGTAAATATAGTATAGCAAATATTCTAGGACTTCAAAACATTAAATTGTGTAACAAACATTTTGAAGAAATTTAGAGCACATAGGAATATCTGATATGTAAAGTAACACTGAGAGTTCCTTATGCTGAGAGTTATTTACTTTTAAGCAAGACAAAATTAAACAACCTGCTTTTTCTAAGTTTTCCTAAAATCTGGTCCTAATTTAGTTTGAAAATCAAGAACCAAGTCGTTGAAATATAAATTCTAGTAGTCTTCTCTGGCTTCCAGTGACCTTGGATATTTAAAGTTCCCCTTTAGTAACTGCATTTTGTTGAACCTATTTATTATTTACAATAAAAACTTTCCTAAAACAAATTGAACAAGCCGGGCTCGGTGGCTCAGCCTGTAATCCCGTGCCTTTGGGAGGCTGAGGTGAGTGAATTGCCTGAGCCTGAGGGTTTGAGACCTGCCTGGGCAGGCGAGACCTCATCCCTACAATAAATCAAAAAATCAGGGCGTGGTAGCGCATGCCTATAATTCTGGCTACTTGGAAGGCTGAGGCGGAAGGATAGCCGGAGCCCAGGAGGTCGAGGTTGCGGTGGCCGGGAGCAGCCACTGCACTCCAGTCTGGGCGACAGAGTGAGACTCCGACTTAAAAAAAAAAAAAAAAAGAACAAAGACAAAACGAAACAAAAAACAAAACAAAGCAAAAAAACAAATCGAACAAACCAAAATCTTGTGAAAACTTGAAAAAAGCATTTCTTTGAAATTTTCAAAATAAGGGAAAAAAAATTGCAGCGTTTGCTCTTTATTTTCTCTGTCCAAATATATACTCTTCTGCTAGTATTTTTTTCCTAGTATTGGAAAACCCATGCGAACATAGAGCTATGTAGTTTGAAATGTGGTTTATAAATCATTATTACCTTTTCCCAGGACAAGGAAATGTTGAGTTAGTTTAGAAAATATTTGTTTCACAAATATTGTCACCTCTGAATAAACTGTTTTTGTTTATTTCAAATTAAAAATATAATCCATGCTGTTGATTCTTACAAAGTGTACCTCTCATTTTATTATACATTATCTCATACATTGATAAATGGGTGAGTCAAAATCAAATTTAAATCATCTTCATTAAACTTTATGAGTTTATTTTAATCGTATATGTATACAATTTGTATACAAAAATAAAAATATCTAGCATCATTGCCAAACAGAACTCCCGAATATACTCCACATTCAAATTGTTTAACTTATAAAGCACCAAATGGTAGATTATTTGATTAAATAAATATCATTTAATTTATTTAGCCATGTTGATTGAATAGAAAACATAGTTTGATTATGATATTGAAATTAATATTTACATGAATATATATTTCTGTTAAACACTATTTAAAATAGTTTCAAATGTATACATTCTATTTTTATTTGCCATTATAAGATCTTTATTGTGAATTATTTGTCAGTTTTACTATATTTTATGAGTGTTATGGTAGTCATTGGAAATGATGGCGCTTTGGTCCATTGCAATTTATTCCTATAGCCTATCTGGAGCACAAGGATCATTGATTTAATTGGTTTTAACACCTCTCTTTTATTTTTTCAGAACATGTGCTATCTGATTCTTATTGAATTTGAGAGGTTTATGTACTGAATAATGACAAATAAATTTGTGCATTAAAAATGTAAAGAGGAACTAAATTATATTTCAGAAATTTCAACTTTTTATATTTTTGCTTATTTAAATGATAATAAAATTGTCTAACTTATTCAGAAACTGTTTTGTGATATATTTTTTAAAAATTGTAATAGATTGTAGGCATTTTGTGTTATGTGTTATACATATATTTAAAAATAACTGTCAACAAATAACTATGAGATGCAAATGAAGCTCATGTATATGCTGTACAAAGGACTGCGATGTACTGATAATAATTAAATTATTTTACTTTATTTTGCAAAATATATTTTAAATTGTTTTCTATCTTTAAGTGACATGCTCAAGAAAGGAAATGCTTCAATAGGTTTTGTAGGAAAAAATATGTGATCATTTTACATTTGACCTGAATAGTTTAGACTTTATCAAGGTCACTTAGGGGGAAAAATAAGTGAGTTTGCTACAAATACAGAAAAGGTATTGAGAATAAATTCCTGCATGGGATAGGTATTGCATTTATAGCTTACTGAAATCAAACCAAAATATTTCTCCCATTTTGATAAAAATAATTTTCTCCCAGTAGGGAAGTTGCAGGATAAATCTCTTCAATGTGCCAGGAAAGGATTCATGACCTGGCTTCTATAAGCAGAAATGGGGTGTCTTGCAGCTATATCTCCATAAGTTGAACTGAAAAATATCTCTGTAAGTAAAGATTCAACCCAAGGGTTAGTTTTTACAGCAGGTTATAAACTTCAAGAAACTGGGTATATAATGGAAACGCTGACACAATCTTAAAGATAACTGCTTGAAAAGAGTAACCACAATAGTCCAACTCCTTATTTCAGAAAGTGTGAGTGTTTATGTTGCCACTGGATAAAAGAATTGATGGGGAAATTACTCATGCTTGGTGAATTGCAGAATAATAAAAGAAAATCTTGCTAAATAGAGTGTTGGGTAAAATGGAATATGAACTCAATTTTCCCTAAAAAAAAAAAAAAAAAAACCTTTTAAAAAAGTTTTACTAGTATGCCTACAAATCCTCATTCTTTTTCACGTGTCAATTCTACATTTCATTTCTAAACACTTTACTAATGAAGAAATTTATATAGCAAAAATGAAGCAGTTCACTTTGGACTTTCAGGGATCAAATAAAATGACAAAAAATAGCTTTTAAAAATCATAGAGTCATATTTTCAGTTATATGGTTATTTATATTTATGGCCTTTTAAAGGGCCTTGACAATTGTGGGTATCCATGAAAAAGTTTATAATTTTATGTTAAACATCAGCTTATAATTTTAGAAGAGAAGAGCTATACATTTTAGAAATTATCCCATAAAAGACATTAAAAATTTATAACCTAAAATCCCAGTTTTTATTTTATCTCTCTCAGAATTTTATTACTTTTAGTAAGAAAACAAAACTTGTTAATAAGTCTTGTTTCCTAACTTATGAGTAAGCACATACAAGCTTTTCAATGTGGTGTTTGAAGTGTTGGACATAAATTATTCTCTTTATTTTCATGAGTTTTACTGAGAGCCTTTTGTGCAATGCGTGAGCCTCTAGGCTGTGGAATTGCAACAATAACTGTGACACAGTAGTACTTGTTCTCAGGGATTTTAGTTTAATAGGAGACAGCTTTGTGAAAACATTCATAAGAATATGCTTGGGATAATAAGGAATATAGGAATATAGCAAATAATAATAATATTGGATATCAAGGGATCAGAAGAGGATATGAAAATGAGGAAATAGTTCTCATAAAAGTTGAAAAATAAGTAGCAATTCATTAGGTAGGTAGGAAGGACATTTTAGTGGAGGGGAAAATGTGAAAAAGAGATAAAGCGGGAAACATTAGCATTTCATGAATTAGGTACAGAATGAGACATGAGGGCATATGACCACTGCTAATATATAAGTAGGTGGGTTGGTTGCTTGTTTATAATGTTGACAAGAAAAGGACAGAGAGTGGAACTGAATTTACCCAGAGAACTTTCAAGCTGTGTGAATTAATTTTGCACATTTTTTGATATGGGATAAGAATAACAGAAATAAATTTAACACACACGTGCACATACACACACACACACACACACACACAACAGCTAGAAGCAATCACAATCTATATTTTTAAAAATAAGACCCACCATTTTCAGAAGTGAATGAAATAGTCTCAAATAAAAAGTGTTCATGAGTTAGACATAGCCTGAAGATATGGATTCAGGAAATTAAATTGAAAATGGAATTGATATCTTTAAATTAAATTTTTTATATCTCCTAAAAATAAAATTAAATCCTAAATAATTAAAAAATGGTGGCCAAGATGAATACTTAAGTTTAAATACAACAGTTTCAGATTTGAATTCTGTGTTGAAATGCTAAATGAGTCTTTTTTTCTCACCAATTAATGACTATATTATAGAATTTCTTTTGGCATTAATTAAAAAGGAAGCATATGTAAAATGTTTGGCCTGAAAGACATAATAAATGGGTCTCTGTTATTATTTAACATAAACACCCACAGTGCTATCTTCATTTTCTTTAATTTTCTAAGTCCGCTAGACAGTGGAGCAATCGCCCTTTTGAAGTGCCTGTCCTAGATGCTGCATTGAACTGTGACAGATGGAAGCTCAACAGCAGTCATGCAGAATATTTGCCAAATGGGACAGTCATCTGAAGAAGACGGCAGTAATAGAGTTCTTCACTGCAGGACCCAAAGACCTACTGCTATTCATCAACAACTGTGGAAAGCGCCTGTTGACTCTGTGTCTATAACAATACCAGTAGATACTAGGCAATCTTTGCTAAAGATTCTAAGAAAAGAGAAACTGACCTTCAAGTTAGAAAGTTGTAATCTCTCTCTTTTTCTCTATCCAGCCTCGCCTTCCTTCTTTCTCTCTCATTCACAAACAAAATTAAGGAAAACTAAATAAGAAAAGTTGACTCTAGTAGGGGAAATGGTTCAGGTAGCATATGAAGAGGACATTTTTAACTTCTGTAGAGATAAACACTGGGATATTTAGATAAAAATTATGGTCTCCATGACAGAAATATAGGAGATTTATGGCAAACTGTCTTTCAAAACTACCAAAAATCTGTAATACAATGCTTTAATTGGAGACCAGAAAAGTCAATATTGATTGGAAACATAGACCAATGGACTATTTATTAACCAGACATAGGCCAGGATTCCGGTTTTTTTGGTCTGTCTTCTATGTGTTTTGAATTTAAAAGGTGGTTATAATGATGCTTTCAGTCTTGAAGTATTGATGTCAAATGAGGCTTTGTGTTTACAAATTTGTTAAATGTTTTGATATTTCTTTTTTCCTAGTGTATGTTTAACTGAGTAAACTGACATAGTCATTTTTGAGGAAAATCTGGTATAATCATTACTACAAGCACTTACTGTAGTGTTAAAATGACCTTCCTTCTGGGATATTCAGATGGAGATATAAAGTAAAGAACTGTGCATCTGAGTGTGAAGCTTAGGTGGAGGTATAGAGAGGCATGGACAGTGTCTCTCCTTTAGGCACACACAATTTGCTTCATGTTTTCAAGAGGAGGAGGAGATAATGACTTCCTATTAACCCAATTTCCCTCATTTATCTGATTGATCATTTTTTAATTTATTTTTATTTTATAAATTAAGCAGTACCTCTGTTGGCTACTCATTTACCTGGCTTTAAGAAACACCGTGTTTTTGTTCCTCAACTGGTTTTCTTGAATAAGTTCCCCCTAGTTTCCACTGTGATCTTATCACTCATTATGATAATCAAACCCATCTGGATTTTGAAGTTTAAATGCTGCCATGTAGCTTTTATACATTCAAGATCCTCACTTTTTTATACTAGGAAACTTAGTTCTTAAAAACACTGGCTATTATCATCCCTATCTTGCAACTGAGCTTTTTAACCATGCTGGTACCCACCTCATCAGAACATTTCTTGACACTTTGATAAGGGGTCTGACTTCTGGATTGTTAAAGAAAGTAGTCTCATAATATATTTTCTACTCATAATATATTGTCTCATAATATATTTTCTGGTGTTACATGGGAAATCTACTCTAGCATGCTGAATTATCCATATAGTTTGATCCTTTCCTCCACTGTCTTATATTCTACAATTTTTACATCATTTAAATGAAGCCATTATTTTCCCAAACTTCCAAATCCCATCTACTCTCTAGATCTTTTTTTTTTTTTTTTGAGTTGGAATCTCACTCTGTCGCCCAGACTGGGTGCAGTGGCACGCTCCTGGCCACCGCAGCCTCGACTTGTTAGACGCCGGCGATCCTTCTGCCTCAGCCTATAGCTGGAACTACAGGCGTGCGCTACCACATCCGGCTAATTTTTTTGATTTATTGTAGAGATGGGGGTCTTGCCAAGTTGCCCAGGTGGGTCTCGAACACCGCAGGCTCAGGCAATCCACTCATCTCAGCCTCCCAAAGCGTTGGATTACAGGCTGAGCCACTAAGCCCAGCTTACTCTCTAGCTCTTTATTAGAGTGTTAAATAATGTATCCTGGGAGAGTATTTCATATAAATAAACTTTCTCATATCCAAGTTTATATTTTGCTCCTGGTTGATCATCATCCTCAGCTCTCATTTCCATACATACTCTCCAGGCTGGATTTGCAAAGGAAGTTATTTGAATTCTCAGCGTCTCATTTCTTCATAATCAGGACCTTAATTTTGTTGTAAGAGTCTTGACTGGGTGGATAATTCAAACAGCAATGGATCTCTGCTTTCGTCATGTTGAATGTTTACATTTGATGCAGAACTTCTTGAGCCCTCTGAATGCAGGAGACAAGATTAGTGTTATAAGCTGCCAAAGAATCCCACTGATGTTCATACTTCACATTAAGAGAGCCTTTAATAAACTTTCTCTTGTGCATGGATATTGTCCAACAATAGCTATATGATTCTATAGTTTTTATAATTATTACTTCCTTTATATCACTAAAAAGTATGAAATATTACACCAGTCAGTTAATTCCCATTTATAGATATCTATTTCCAAAGCAGTAAAACAAAAAGATTCTGGGAAAGATAGATTAGAAAAGCAGAAGATCAGAATTACATTTAAAAAAAAGAATCCCCTGCAGGTAAAGAAGTAGAATGATAAGGAAGAGAAAGAGAAGTAGCAAAAAAAGAAAAGAAGAAGAAGAAGAAGGAGAGAGTAGAGATGAGAGAAGGAAGTGAGAAAGAAAAGGAGATGAATAAATAGAGGAAGAGCCAGGCACAGTGGCTCATGCCTGTAATTCCAGCACTTTGGGTGGCGGAGGTGAGAGGATGGCCTGAGCTCGAGAGTTCAAGACTAATGTGAGCAACATAGCGACACCTCATCTCTAAAATAAAATAAAGAGAGGAAGAAAAAGTAAATCTACACCAAACTACGTGGGAAGAATTGTTTTCGGATTTTTCATTTTCTAAAAGGCATATATTGAGAGCAGAGGCATTGATTGTTTTTGTTCCATAGTAACTTTTCAAGAATAATTGTTGAGACAGGGCCTCATTATGAAATATAGGATAAGCTTATTTACAGTCCAGTATAATAAGCAAATGTTTCCATTCAGTGCAAAATAGAGCCATACATTCTGCCCATTATGAAGAATATGTGTTCTCCAATCTTGGTATTCCTGCACTGTGACACAAACCCATTGTCTGTGTTGCATCAACTTGGGCCAATCTGCATTGCTGCTGTAAGACTCAAAGAGCTGGGAACTTGTGTAAACATGAAGCACAAGTTGCCTGCTGTGCTGTGTGTAATCGAGTTATTTTCCTCTGATGTAGAAGCCTTGCATCTTCTGTGACAGGTGAACTTGTTAGTTTGCAAGTAGGGTAAAAGCTTAGGTCCTTGACAGTCATTGACAGGTAGTTAGAAAATTCACATGTATTTCCTTGCCTGTGGGTAACAGCTATTATAGTGAAGAAGGTCAAAATAAGATATCTGAATCTTCTCTTCTTTTCCAGACAAGAGAAAAATTCAGATTAATATCACAGTGAGGAGGAAATGATGACATAGATAAAAATGTAAGGTAGGTATCCCTATTATGGATCTAAGGAAAAAAGAAGAGTTTACTAGCACAAACTCACCCAATTTTTAGCCCCTATTGTAGATACCATAATAGACTTTTAAAAAATATTTTTAATTTTTTTTGCTAGGTTAGATTAATGTAGTCTAGGTACATTATGTAATGTAATGTAGGTACATTACATGTATTGATCTAGAGAATGCATTCTTTATTGTATATCTGCACATTGGTTAGAAGAGCATAATGTTAATGA
This sequence comes from Carlito syrichta, assembly GCF_000164805.1. NCBI lineage: Eukaryota > Metazoa > Chordata > Mammalia > Primates > Tarsiidae > Carlito > Carlito syrichta. The sequence goes on from NW_007247658.1 coordinate 707,178, forward strand.
TGTCTTGCTAATTACAGACAAATCTGAGGATGTTTATTATGAAAGACTCCTTATTCTATGGAAGGGATTAAAATTTATCTTGCATGGAATTGATGAGTATTCTTACTTTGCTTTTCTGGTCACCAGGCTCACATATGCCATTCTCAAGGTCTAAATATTTCATTTATTCATAGTGATGACACATTAACATTGCCTGTGAGGAAAAAAAATATATATATAGCAGAGATATATCAATGGGCACATGAAGATGAACTCCACTAGTCTCACTAAATACTATAACCCAGAAGTCACTGATCTGATAAAACAATGAAATGATCTCTTAAACTGATGCGGATTTTTCAGGTCAGCCTGGACTTCAAGAGTGTCACCTCAATGGGTTGGCTAGCCAAGTCCCAGAGAGGGTCATCAAGGGGCTGGTAAGCCTAGCCCCGGAAGTGTCAGCTTTAATGGGCTGGCAAGCCAAGCCCAGAGAGTGTTGCTGGTTCAGTGGACCAGCAAGCCTAGCCCCCTGGGTGTCTCAGCTTCAGCCTTGCCTTCTTCTGGCAGCTCTCCTGGCTCAGCCAGCTCTGTTAGCTGATAAGGCAGCCTCTAGGGTGCACAGCTTTTCGGCTCCGAAGATCTGCTGCTGCTCTTCAGGTTGTAGTTCTTCAGGGTCGAGGTTCTTGTTTCATGACCAGGAAGAAGGAGGGACACGGACAGTCAGAAAGTGAGAAGGCAGGATTTATTGAGAGGACAGAGAAGCTCCCACAGTGGGAGTGGACCCTAAGGGTTTGCCCATCTGGGGTCAAAAAACCTGGTGTTTACATAGCCCTAAGTCCAAGCCAATTGGCTAGTACTAGCTGTGAGTTGTGGCTGTTTTGACTCATCAGTGTTAAGGACCAATCGGCAGGAGGTAGGGGTCTAATGGGGAGCTGATTGGTTGCTTTTCTATCCCAGCAGTGAGTACTTAAACTTTAGCTTGAGAGATTCCCAGGGAGCTTGTTTACCAACAATCCGGAGAGGCCTGCCAGGAATTGGCTACGTTGTTATCAGAAGACTCCTCTGTCTGACTGCATAGGCTTTTTTTAGCTATTTCCTGTCTCAAAACCATCAGCTGAGGTGAAAGATCGGAATTGATACTAAGTATGGGTATTGTCCTCTAGGGTATAGAGTATATAGTAAACCATTAAACTTTAGATGGTGCCTCCCCCCAACAAGTTGAAACCAAGAAATGTAAATAAGTATTGTGTTATTTCTCATCTTTCCAGTGAGCCACTTGGAATACTTCTCATGCTTATACCTTATCCCCTGTAGGTTTAGAGGTCTTTATTGACAAGAGAGAGTCCTAATTGACAAAAGTGGGACATTTTTCTAGAAGACACAACAATATTTCCATTGAACTTTAATTTATGATGCCACATGGTCATTTCAAGTTCCTTGTGTCCAGAGACCTATGAGTAAAGGAACTGACATACTGGCAAGATAATTAGCCTCATTATCACTTTAGGGTAGGGTTATTATTACAAAATAGCAGAAAGAAATAATAAGTTTGGAAGTTAGTAAATTCACTGAGATTTCTTGTGGTAATTTCTATCTACAATTTCAATATTAAATGGATAAACACATCAGCCACAAACTGAAGAGTTCATTCTTAATGGACAAAATAAAACTTTACCTCCCAGGAAAGCCACCTAGATCAATACAGTTGCTATTCACTATGAGGGGATGTAGAACAGGCATTTATCCTCAAGAACAATGCAGTCAAGAGAGAAAGAGAGTATTGCAAATTATCCTACTAACATGCATACTCTACATTTCTCCAAGATATAAGACAAAATGGAATCTTGTACAACCTGAACCATATGAGGTGACATACTATTAGAAATATGTAGATCAAATGGGACAAATTGGTTATTGTCATGGGAACAGTGATGCTTTCTGCTTCAAGATAAAGCACTCATTTTCATAGCTAGTACTGACTGCTGACAATTCATAGCTACTACTGATTGCTGTCCAAATGTCAGCCTGTGTTCAAGGAATAGCTGATACTCAGTTTTGGATAGATAGCTCATCCCTTTGAATCAGCTGAAGCCTTTACAGCACCCTTAACTTTAAGCTTTGTCCAGTCCTGTTTCACTCACTTGCACTTTTCCCCAAATGCACACTCTTAAATTTGCTGTTTAAATATTTAATTCAGAATGTTTATTCCAGTGACCCAGCCTAAAATGCCCTCCAATTTAAGATCTACTAAGAAAATATATACAAGTATTCATAAAGATAGTAAGCATTCCTAAAGATAACCCATGTCCTTTATGAAATACTGGGTTGCTATATATTTGTCTTATTCCTGAAAGAACAAAACAGAAAAATAATAGCAAAATATGATTTTTAAAGTAATAATACAGAAAGATCAAACTGAAAAATCTCCAAAAATTCAGAGATAATATTAATGAAATTATTTGTAATCAAACCAGAAGATGTTTTAGAAAGTTTTTTGTTTATTTCAGTATGTATTAATTTTTAATTTGAAAGAAAAATCTAATAAATTACTCAGATAAAAAAAGGAATTCTTTTTCATATTCTAAGGATTGCTAAAATAACAAAACTTGTATAGAAAATAGCACAAAGCTAGTTTTATCTAGAGAAATTCATATATTTTCAAAACTTCTACACATACTTCTCTTAATGACTCCTAAATCAGCATATCATGCTTCCACCTCCAACTAAGGTTCATATTTTGATACACAATTCTTTACCTTACATTACCTTCTAAATATCCAACAGATAACTCATAATCAATTTTCACAAATTGAATTATTTCTTTATCATTATTTTGTCTCCCAACTCTATTCCAACTGCATTTCTTCTCTTTAAATTTTGATATTGGTTGATACCAGAATACAGAACTGCAGAAGTTTTAGCTTTATTCTTGACTTTGGGCTCTTTCTCATTCTGTATGTAATTATTCTTCAAGTTCAGTCAATTTGCCTTCACTAAGTTTTTCTTTTCTTCTTTTTGTAATACAGTGGGGCATTATAGCCTTTTATCATCTTTAAGCTGAACTACTGTAACAACATCCTTAGCTGGATTGTTGTTTCTGGTTCTTCAGCCACCATAAATCCCTTACATAAATACTATCAGCTTGAGATTTTTACCTTGATGAAATTGTTTAATGACCCTTTGTTCCTTATAGAATTTAAAAGCTCCTTAGTACGCCATGCAAGAGCCTTTATTGTCTAGTACCTGACTACTGTTTCATCCTCACAAACTTCTTATGTGGTATTATTTACAGTTCGTGCTTTGAATCTTGCAAGTAATTTTCCATATGGCTTCAAGATTCAACTCAGGCATCTTCTCTTCTGGGATAGCATCTATAATCCACTAGACACAAAATCTGTAAGCTTACCAAAAATCAATATCTGCATCTATTTTTAAATATTTCATTCTTGTAACACTGAAGGTAATTCCTCCTCCTAAAAACACCAACACTATTACATGTTATATGAATTTTATCCATTCTAAAAATAAATCATTTAAATATAAACAAAAATGATAAATTACATTACTTTAAAGTGTTCTAGCAGACAGAAAGATAGCTTTCTAAAAGTCTCTGATATCTTCCTGTTTTAGCCAAATTGTTTTCTGAGGGTCAACTTATAAAATAATACAAAAGTTCATGAAGATAGTTAGCATTCCTAAAGATAATTCATGTATTTTTATGAAATATTGGTTTGCTATATATCTATTTTACTCCTGTGAGTAAATAGGAAAATAATAGAAAAATAAAATACATAAAATAATAATACGGAGATATCAAACCGAAAAATCTCCAGAAATTCTGAAGATAGTATCAAAGAAATTATTTGCAATCAAAAACAGAATATATTTTAGAAAGTAGTTTGGCTTATATCAGTATGTAATTTCAGTATTTCAGAAGTTCTCATGATTTACTTTTTTTATGTTAAAAAAAAAGACAAATAGAGAGTTCATGGGACTCTGATAAAAAACAAAATCCTGGCCTAAGTCATGTTAATGGAGAATCTACTGTGCCTTGGTGCTACTTGTGATTTGCAAATTGAAATTATCAAATAAATCACAAAGGATACATGTTTAGAAAATCATGTGATTTTTGAATGTGATATTACCTAAAACATAAAACATGCAATTAATGATAAATTTCATAAACTTCTCTCAGAATACTTTTTCAGCAAGACTCACTTCATGCTTCAGAAATATTCTAAATATTTCTGTTTAATACTATCCTGTCTGCCATATCAGTTTAGGCTTATTATTTTCCATTATATTTCTAGTATTCTCATCTTCTCAGCAAGTTTATAAGTAACAAAATATTAATGGGAAGATTCCATTTGAGCCATGTGGATTTAATAGATGTGACATCCTGATGAAAAATGATAGATTGAAGATAGAAATTGAAAAGTATTTGCAGAGCATGTTTCAAACTTCTTGAACCCTTCACTCAACTTAACAATATAAAGTATTAAAAACTGGGAATTGCATTTGCACATTTAATATAGTACAAGGAGAGTAATTGGGAAAGACCTCGTGTTTTGTAAGGGTGCTTATACCCAACCCTGTACTCCACCATGAAGGCACAGAGAGACAACACTGATGGGAAGAAAAACTAGAGCTTGAATCCTTTTTCCTAGAACGTAGCAGAGCTAAACAACAAAGTTTTGACCATCCCAGGAAGTCTGAAAACAAGGGAACACAAGAGGGTTAATCACTTAGGAAGTATAGCAAAAATGGGTCTCTAATGTGTCTGGAACATAAGAGTACTTCCCTTTGAATGAGGGCACACATTTTCAGGCACATTTCTTCTAAATCAAATGTGGACCTCATAGTACAATATCCCATTCTGAGGCCAATTTTGGTTCAGCACAAAAGGAGCATGTGAAGAAAGCAGTAGAACTCAAAGTGAGGTCTGTGTGGAGAGACAAAAAGTGAAGCAGGAAATGGGAAGTTGTCTTCAATGAGAGGCACTGCCAGCAGTTTGGAATGGGGATTACACAAGAGACACTGTGAGTTATTAGCATGACTATGTCCATAAAGAAAGATTTCATCTTGTGAACTTAACTTTTAGCCCATATTTGACTTTCATTCACAGAGTAAGTTTCCAAGTACACTAGGTGAAGGAGGGGAAATATGTAACACTAAATTAACTTCCAATTTTGACTACTGTAATTAGAAATTTGAATTACTGAGTTCAGACTGTGCTTGATATATTAAAAGATCTTGAGACTTTTTATTCCTTAAGAAAGGCCAGAAGTAATGAAGCCTGTCTGAATATTCATTTAAGGACAGAGAAAAATTACTGCACTAAATATATATTTTTAAAGACATTGGGAGGCTAAAATAAATTTGAGTTTACAATACTGTCCTTGAATTGTTCTTATTGAGCATATCAGTCACAATTTTGATTATTTACCACTGCTATCTCTTCTAAGTTGAATCTCCCCAAATCTTTGGCTCCATCTACTCTCCATCAGCAGTTTATATCATTTAATTTCCTCCATTTTTAAAATAAAGTAAAATAGAGTACCAAATAAAATTGGGGGACATTTTATTCATACTTATCTTGTGCCTCAATGCCCCTCCTTTCTTCAGAGCTGTGGTTCTTCAAAGAGGCATTTATGTTCAGTGTTTCCACTTCACCTTCCTCATGCTGCTCTTGTGAGCACTGGACTTGTATATGTGCAACTCTCTATTCATAACTTTCATTTGCACAAGCAACATCCCCCTGAATCTCAACATCTTAAAAATGAATTATTAATCTTAGCCTTCAAACCTGCTCCCCCTCGTTTTCCATATGTTAGATATGGTAGCCCATTTCTTCAGTTCCTCCGGCCAAAATTATGAATGGCATTCTTATCCCCACTCTTTGCCTCACATTCCATATCAAATACATCAGCAAATTCTGTTTTCTTTATCTTCAAAATGCACCTGGAATTCTGACATTTTTTGTCAATTCCTTTGTAAATACTTTGGTGTAAAATGCCATTTATTTTGCTTGGATTAATTTATCAGTCTTATAACTCATGAGCGTCAATATTTTCTCTACAGGGTCACATATTTTACTGTTATGTTTACCAATGTATTTAATAAAATATTTTTTCTAATATATTTATTAGTATGGTTGTAAATATTTTAGACTTCGAAGGACAAGAGGCTAATTCATTGATATTGTATAGGTATATATAAAAAAGAGAAAATATTTTAATTGACAAAATTTTAAATGTAATAATACTAGTTATGTACAATTTTTAGTAACATATGTTTAATAATGACAGGCTTGAAATTGTCTTCCTGTTAGTATTTCATATTTTCAAGTAAATTGCCCATATCATCAGAAAAAAACTTTTTTAAATTTAAATCCAGGCATTGAGCTGGATTTTATCCATGAGGTGTTAGCTAGTATTCTTCCTCCAGATTTATCTTTATACTTCCAGAGTCTTTTCACTATAGATCAGCCAGAGTAATCCTTTTTAAAATACAACTCATATGATGCTTTTCCATGAAATTCATCTTACTTAAGGTAAAGACCAAAGTTCTGGCAAAGTCCTGCAAGGTTCTAAGTGAGCTGGGTTTCCTCTTTATTCTTCATTCTTATATCCGACCACTCTTCTTTTAAGTGTTTCATTCAGCCACATGGTCTCCCACCTGAGACATTTGCACTTGCTCTTCTATTCAGTTGGAACTTTTTCCTTCCAATTACACACACAATACTGACTTTCTGTCCTCCTTCAATGAGTCTTCTCTTTTCAGTTTCTAGTCAAACACCTCCTTAATGTTTTCCATCTTACCCATCTCTTTAAAACAGCCTGTCAACTCTTCCTCTTACACTCCTGGTCCTGCTTCCCCAGTTCCATTTTTAATTTCATTTTTTCTTTTGCCCTATTACTTTCAACACATTCAATAACTCATTTATTTAATATGTTACTAGCTTATTTTCATGAAGGGACAAAGTTCCTTTATTGATTTTGTTCTCTGATGCTTCCCAGTGACTTAGAAAGTGTCTGGCACATGGCAGTTGCTCAATAAAATATTTATTGAATAAACAAATGTATATCTTATTTGATTTATTCAGGTTTCTTCTTATAGCACCAACACTACTTTCATTGAAATCATAGATTAACTTTTACTGAGACAACTTATTTTTATTTTTTTCTTAATGAAACTATTGATTTTGGAAATATTTCATTTCACTGGTTTTATAAACTTCTCACTCTCAAGGTTCTGTTTGTGCAATTTTCTCCAATAATCTCTAAGTATACACTTCCAAGGGATAAGCATTATATGTTGATAAATCATATACAAATAAATATGTAAATACATATATTTATATATCCATATCTGTGTGTGCATAAATTACATACGTGCACACTCCTATCACAGAATTCTGAGTCATCTGTCCCCTAACTCAATATCCTCCTTTCATGTCACTGCTTCTTTAACACCATGCTCTAGTCGCTGTATCAAATATTGGCCATTGATTCAATAGATATGCTCCATCATGAAGGATTCCACCCCAAAGTATTGTCCTCAAACTGACTTTTAGCTGAGACTTCAACAAGTTAGTTCACTATTATATCAGGCGGACTATTTCTGAATAATATGCGTTCCATAACAACAGGGCATCATGTGATTATTTTTTGAAGGCTTTCAAATTAGTTTAAAAAATAATACCACTTCTCCATTTATGTGATTTCTCTTTCCATTATGTTGATGAAGTACCACAATCCCTGCAAAAGCACTTCAGCTTTCACTTGTACCCATGCAAGTAGTCACAAGTGAAAGTGTGCAGGCATAATTATGCCACATAACTTCATGCCAGAGATAATTGCTCCTGTGAATAATTGCTTTTTGACTGTTGAACAATATAGCTCCACAATCCCATTCTAAGTGTCTACTATTAGGATGTATTTATGGTACTCACCAGCTTAGACTGGGTTTTTCCCAGAGCAGTGTCTATGATAAAGTTTTATATGTGAGTTGTCTATTTGCAAATGTTATCCCAGAGAGCAACCAGGGAGCTTTCTTGGGGGATAGACAAAGAAGATATTTCAGCAACAGTTTCTGTCCTCCAATGGCCAAGACTTACCTTCTGTTGTTCACTGTGCCTTAAAGACTCTTTCACTTCTGAGTTCTGATTTGGGACAAGTGTGTTTGTATACCTGTGAAGATAAGAAGACAAGAAAATTGTGACTACAAGACACAGACACTGTTTAGAGCCTGTGAGAGACTAAATACCACAGCAGTGACTGCACTAGTATAGGGCCCAAAGAATACGGTATTGTATACAAAGAAGAACCAATGCACTGCTTATTAAAGTGTCTACAACTCTGTTCTGTGTTCTCTAACTTTACATATTTGTATGAAACTAAGGTCTAATCTGTTCATTGCTATTGTGTGCTAGTTCCTAGCACAGGATATATTATAAAAAATACTTTTTGTAAATGGACATTTGTTTTATTTTCTGTTTTTTTTTTAAATTTTTTTTTATTCTAAAGATGTGGGGTACAATTCAGGGTTAGGTATACAAATGTTCATTATGCAGGTATCCTTGTTGATGAGGTGTGCCCCTCCCTCCCCTGGCAGTTTCCCTCAACTCCCAATCCCACCCCCTTCCCCTGGCAATTTCCCACTACTATCAATCCCTTTCTTATAGTATTATGATAATTGTTCAAGGTCTGCTTATGAGTGAGAACTTATGATACTCTGTTCTTTGTTTCTGTGATAGATCACTGAGTATAATAAACTCTAAATCCATCCAAGATGCTGTGAAGTCCATATGTTTGTCCTTTTTTATGGCTGCATAATAGTTCATTGTGTATATATACCATATTTTTTAATGTAGTCCAGCTTCAATGGGCAGCATGGTTGGCTCCATGTTTTTGCTATTGTGAGTAGATTTGCAACAAACATGTGTGTGCAGGTATCTTTTTTGTAGAATGATTTGAGTTCCTCTGGGTATATTTGCAATAGAGGGATTTCTGGGTCATAAGGAAGGTCAATTTCTAGTTCTTTCAGAAATCGCCACATTGCCTTCCAAAGTGGTGGCACTAATTTGCATTCACACCAGCAGTGTAAAAGTATTCTTTTTTCTCTGCGTCCTTGCCAATATCTGTTGTTGTTTGTTTTATTAATGGTGGCCATTCTTACTGGGGTAAGGTGATATCTCAATGTGGTTTCAATTTGCATTTCTCTGATGATTAGTGAGGCTGAGCATTTTTTCAATACTTTTGCTAACTGGGCGAGGTAATTCACGCCTATAATCCCAGCACTTTGGGAGGCCAAGGTGAGAGGAATGCCTGAGCCCACGGATTCAGACCAGCACGGGCAACTTGGTGAGATCTCATCTCTACAATAAATCAGAAAATTAGCCGGATGTGTTGGCACTTTTCTGTAGTTACGGCTATTTGTAAAACTGAGGTGGAAGGATTGCCTGAGCCCAGGAGGTCGAGGCTGTGGTGACTGTGAGCATGCCACTGCACTTCAGCCTGGGTGGCAGAGTGAGACTCCAACCTAAAAAAAAAAAGTTTTGTTAATATTTTTGAAAAAATGAAATGAGATAACAAAATTACTTTTACTTTAAAAATCATCACTACAATTGTCTCAAAAATATTTTTCTGTTGTATAAAGTATAAGTTTATTTCTAAAATTGCCTGATTCAACTTCTAATAATGCTGATTAACTATCTGCTTAGAGATCTAAAATGTTAAATGTTAAAGAAAATAGTATATATTTGTATGGGGTGAAGGTGCAGTATAACTCACTGAAATGCAAAGTCTTTTAAGTTTCTATTTCTTTATACAAATACTTTCTGAATATACATTTATATCACTGATTTTTTTTTAACTTGGAAAGACTAATATTATCTCTGTGATTTATGATAGATAGTAATGATTTATAATATATGAAGCCTTCCATGACTTTTCAGAACTTCTCTGAGAAAGTTAAATTGTGTTTTCTGAAGTTATATTAAATGATTTTCAGGTGTCAGAGTCATCTTAAGAAACTTAATTTAGGGCAAAATTTTCATGTTCTTATTTGGGATCAGAATGTCTGATTCAATCCCATATTTTTACATGTAGGATATTATTATTACTTGTACTCTATGTACAAGGTTCTGTATAATGGGATTTTGTTGTCTCAAAGACTTCTTGACTTTCAAAGAATATAAAAAGCTTCAGTCCACCGATTGTCTGCTATCTACACACAAAATGAACATTCTGCATTCTGCTGCACAACGTTATCAATATTTAACCAAAATTGACAAGCTACTTGGAAACCAAGTGAACCAAGAGTTATTAAGGTAAAACTGAAGGTCCTCTTTACATGACATGTACACCATAATAACCAGTGATCTCTACAATTCTAATGTGCTTGGGTCACTCAAACAAATGGGAATACATTTTTGGCTTTCATTGGTAAAAATATTGCTTTAACTCAAGGAGTTTGAACCAGAAAAAGAAGTTAATTACATTTTTAAAGAGTTTGAGAATTATATTCTTCTATGACCTTGTGCATTTGCACAATGTGGTATTATTTCCAGAGATCAGTACCACAAAGGATGCTTATGAACTACGTTCAATAGGAAGTTATAAATTATATAAAAGTAAAGCAGTTTGCTTTATGCCAGCTTAACATTTAGTTAAGAAAAGTTCCTGTACAACCTCACCTGCCTTGTAAGCACAGGTTTTTGGGAGAAGAGAAACAGTATGAGTGTGAGTGGGGTTTGTTAATGGACATGCGAGATAGAAACAAAGAAACGATTAATATCTTGGGAACTGGTTTTCCAAAAGAAAAAGAAAATGAAGCTAGTCTCCAAATTTCATGTCTCAGGAAGGAACTGAAAATAATCAAATGCTACTAAATAATTGGCACTCTAAATGAGCTGCAAAAAAAAAAAAAACCCTACTAATTGTTTTAACTTATTTATTGTTTCAGTCAGTTACGTTTTTTTAATTATATATTTTTTTCTTGCATTAAAAAAAAAAAAATCCCATCGACCGGGCTTGGTGGCTTAGCCTGTAATCCCGTGCCTTTGGGAGGCTGAGGTGAGTGGATTGCCTGAGCCCGCGGGTTCGAGACCCACCTGGGCAGCGAGACCTCATCTCTACAATATATCAAAAAAATCAGCTGGGCGTAGTAGCATGCCTGTAATTCCAGCTAATTGGAAGGCTGAGGCGGAAGGATCGCTGGAGCCCAGCAGGTCGAGGCTGCGGTGGTCGCGAGCGGCCACTGCATTCCAGTCTGGGTGACAGAGTGAGACTCCAACTCAAAAAAAAAAAAAAAAATCCCATGAATAGAGCTAATATAAAACCAATTAAGTTTTCAACCTCTTGGAGTTTTCTTTTGCTCTTTCTTCTTGGATTGCTGCTGCATTCTTTTCCTACTGGTACTTGCTTCTAATCTTATCATTTAAATAACATCTGGACTCCCAAATTAATGTATTGGACTTTGATGTATTCTATTCCTGACTCTGCTCTCCTTTCAACCCCTCAATTTCAAACCAGTAAAACCAACCAACCAACCAACCAACCAACCAACCAACCAACCAACCGAACAACAAAACCTCATCACTATAATGCTAGCTGAAGATACTGACTGTCATGTGTCACTCTCCCAAAAGAGTGGGACTTTCCGGCATCAACTATGGGACATTTGTTTTGTGCCTTACAGATTTATATTTATCTTACCCCCAAGTCAATTGCAAAAGCCAAAATTCACTGGTCATAGCATTGTGTTATTTTACAGACTAAAAAATCGGATTGGTTTAATGAAATATTATTTCAGTGCACTATTTAAAACAGTTGCTTTGCTTCTTAACTTGTGCTTGTAGAAAAAATAAGTATATACTTCTCTCAAATTATTTATTCAGGATTTGAAAGAAAAGATCACTTTTTAAAAAATGTTTAAATAAAACTAAATTTACATCATCCAAGTTTTCAAAGAAAGGACAATGTTCGCGTGAAAAAGTGCACCTAGACCTCATTAGATCACACTCTGGTTTCCTGTCTGCTTATCTTACCCTTGGGATCACCAATCAGTTAATATGGTAATATGTAGTTTTCAAAGAGCTCTGCTTTCTCTTTATTACAGTTAACTGCTTGACCCCATTATCCGTTCCACCTGAAAGAGATGAGATCAGTCAAGACGTTAAATCAAAATTTTATTAGGCCTTTGGTGATGACAAAAGAGTAAAAGTGAGAGAGGACAATACCCATATGGGCCTACTCTGATTCATGAGCAGAGTGTTTGTTTATCATTTGGGGTGTTCTTAAACATGTCTACCTCCAAGCGAAAATGTGTAGATGTATAATGCTTATTTTCTTAGTTTCAGTACTCTGTCTTACCAACTATCGCTTTCCTGAATGAATTATAATATTTTCTTGGAAAAATATATACACTGCCACAAATCAGTATGCTTGACTATAATTTGATGAACTCAATATTCAGCCTAGAGTTACATCTCTGCTTTACTACAGAGTTAAAGATGAAGCATTTTAATGACAATGTGGAAACACTAGAACAATAACCTAAATGGAAATGAGAGAATAATGATCCTTGTACTGGATATGGAACAGAAAACTGTGTGGCAGAGCACTGCGAAAAGCATTTTAAGACATTCTTATGAGTTTAGGATTGTAGCATGCCGTGTGATTATATTAGCCACAATTTCCATGCACAATTCTTACGTTGGCTTTATTTCCACAGATTTAATTTGGAATTTGAAGTGTGTGAGGATTGAAACTATTAAATTGAATGTAAAACTAATGGTTTTAAGAGTCTAAAATAGTCAAGCAATTGCTTATGATTCAATCTAATGATTCATGAATCAATAAAGGGACAAAGAATGCCAATATTAAAATAAATTGTAAAAATTAAAAATAAACTGTAAAAATTGGCCCTGTAATAATTTAATTGATTTATATCTACAAAAGTATTTATGAAAAATCAAAAATTCCTCCCCAAGCAAGTCATCATAACTGTATGATTTCAATTTGTTAATTGTTTGCTATTACATACCATCATTTAATGAGTATCTCATATGTCCCTATCCTTCTAAATACTTAAAATACCATACTAGGGAAGTAGTATTATGTGACAAATAAAAAAAATAAAATTAATAAAGATGACGTGATCATTTCATGTAGCATTAAATGATAGAATTGAGACATATGCTTTTAACAGCTATTTAATGAGAAGCCAAAGTTGTATTCTTCTACGTTTGCTACAGTTTTCTCCCTATGTAAAGTCCATAAAAATTTTTGCATATAGACCTTAAAACCGCTAATGTTAAGAGAAATAATAATTTACATAAATGCTATCAGAAACTTAAAAAAGGTTTTATAAGTGATTATTTTTAATATATTTTAAAAATTGTGATGCAATGACAAAATATTTTCCAATTATCATAAAAAGATTAGATTATTTTCTTATTGTTAAGAAATATGCACTTTACCTTGTTTGTACTCTGTTTACATGTTAAATATAATGATAAACAAAATGTATGTGTCCATAGTTGCAATTTTATTCTCTCACCTTTATAGAACAATGGTTTTTCAAATCTACAAACAACTTTTTTGTGTGTGACTGATGTCACTACTATTTAGCCCTTCGAGGTTAGCATTTATTGATTTTGTTTTTACTTTGATTGGATCTTACCTACCTCGGTGCTTCAGTAAATTGAAACCTTCTGAAGTTCATGGAAGAAAGCTAAGAGCAAGGCTATCAGAAAATGCACACTGACCTCAATTTGTTTCAGACTGTATTGGTAAAATCATTGTCTCTGTGTTGTAGAAGTGACCTTAACTGATTTTGTGTAAATTTAATTTATAATATTCTAGACAGCTGATGGAAGATTGTTCTTAAGAGCAAGAATTAAAATAAAACAATTTTAAAATGAAAAATTCCAATACTTGTGGCTGTTTTACAGGAATATCGTGTCATCTTTCACATGCATTAATTTCCATACATTCATTAAATCAATTTAACAATTTATGTGAATACATATTGTATAAAAGACAAATGTATTTGTTGTGTGGTTTACAAAGAGAATATTGTGTAATCTGGCTCTGACAGAGTTCACAATATAGTAAAGGATGTACCAACATTACTTTAAATATATATATATTCCAAAAAATGATAAATATTATGTGAACTGTAGGAAAACAGATTTAAAAGGTCACTACATGCATTTTGGTGTAACTTGGCATTCTTTTAAAGGTAAAATGAGAATCATTTTGATAATTATGAATTATGATAATCATTTGAGAATTATGAATTATGGTACAACAAGAATACACAGAAACAGTATATGAAAAATTGGGATCTGGCCATGCTAGCCCAAGAGAAGTAGACAATTCTTCAAGGAGTGTTTGAATTTAGCCTTCAATTAGGAGTTATTCAAAGAAAGAGAATGGTCAAATAAAAAAAAAGTTCAAGACATTTGGCCCACCACGAGTAGAAACACTGAGAAAAAAATTGTCTTAGGAAATCTGATGAAAAATACAGCAAAAAATACAGTGGCAGATACAATTGGAAAGAAACAGAGACAAGGTTGTGTAAATGATGTTCTGTCATGTTGTGTTTTGATATTTATGTTGTCCAATGAGTCAAATGTAATTTAGAGCACAACTAAATTTTCAAATTTTGCTGTCCATTAGACTACCTGGGAAATTTCTTAAAAATTCAGATGTCTAGATTGCATACTGTAATAATTAAGTGAAAATGCTTAGTGGCAGAGTCCAGATATCAATGTTTTTAAAGATCTACAGGTCAGCTCAATTTACATTCTAGTCCGGGAACCAGTTGCTAAAGCCATACGGTAACCTGTTTCAGGGTACTTGGCAACTTATGAAATAAATGTTCACAACAGTGTCCAACTACACGACCCTTCTTTTTATTTCTCTAATATTCCAAGCCAGAATGTGAACACATTTAACACTTCCTGTTTATGCTAACTGAAATGCTCTTCAAGACGACATTTTGCATGAGACACTTTATAACTTTATTCAGATCACTGCAATATCAACTGTTCAATGACACATACCTTGATCATCCTAACTAAAATAGTAACTATTATGCTTTTTTAATTCAATTATAAATTTGTTTGTCTTATTGCTTAGAGTTACCTGATATTTTTATGCACTTATGTGTTTAGCTACTTAGTGTTGTCCCATACATTTGACTATGAATTCATTGATGATAGGGATATTAAAGGTAGTTTTAGGTATCAGGTGACCCATTCCCCTGATAGTAAACATTATGCCCCATAGAAGACCCTATCCCCAGAGAGGCAAACTCTCCATCAGTATTAAACATATTTTTTTCAATTTTCTGTTTTATATTTGAATTAATATCAAGAAACAAACTTTTATTTTTAAAGGAATTGTACTAAGTACAGTGGAGATTTGAAGTTATAGAGATAATCTAGAACCCTTTTTGCTGAATGTACTGAAGTTACTCTGCATTGTTCAGTTTTACCTAAAATGAACTGCAATAAAAGTTGCATGACCCACAAATGATGACCTCTCTTCCCGTGAATCTGGTGTTCTCATCTAAAGTGAAAATTTTGCCACAATTTGTTAAATTGACATTGCAGTTTTATTTATCTAAACCTTCTGGATATTAAAAACTTAATTTAAATTTCATAGCTGTACAATGAGAGTTAAAATACTCATCCGGTGCTTGACATTTGATATGTTTCTCCATTGATGGATTTGAATGCCCTGAGATTTATTGACTAACTAGATAAAGTTTACTTTGCCTCTATGTTGGACACATTAATTAGTAAAGACTTCAGGAGCCCTCTTGATCATTTAATGTTCTTAGTAAAACAATGCAAAAAAACCAAAAATAAATAAAAATAACTATCCAATTTATTGGTGCAGCTTCAAGGATTGATAATATAATCCACATACAAATATTTTAATTTTGGTTGATGAGGTATTCTATTTCATATAAGATACTATCATATGAAAAGTGACAAAAGTGACATATTACTAAAATATTTGTTTGCATATTAAAAGATAGATATTTTCTGTCAAGTTGAGATGTAAAAGGGGCTCTGAAATGGAGAAAAATTAGACTCAAGCCAAACAATTAGAGGAAGGAAAGTCACCCTTTACCCCAGTACTTCAGCAAAACCTATTAAGAAATATAATTGCCATAATAATTTTAGAGTTGTATTAAAACTGCCTTTCAATGAATTTATGACCAAGTCCCCAAAAACAAAGGCAGTAAAACATAAAATTTACAAGTATTGAGACCTTATGAAGTTAAAAATCTGCACAACAAAAGAAACCATCAACAGATTAAAGAGACAACCCACAGAATGGGAGAAAATATTCACAAACTGTGCATCTGACAAAGGCCTAATAATCTAGAATCTAAAAAAACTAAAATGAATCAACAGAGAAAATGAACCCATAGAAAAGCGGACAAAGGACATATACAGACACTTCTCAAAGGAAGACATAGAAGCAGCCATCAGATATATTTAAAAATTCCATTTCACTAATCAGAAGAATGCAAATCAAAACTATAATGAACAATGAGATACCATCTCACACTAATCAAAATGGTTGATTTTAAAAAAGTCAAAAGACAACCTGTTGGCGCGACTGCAGAGGAAATGGAATACTTGGAGAGTGTTGGCAAAAATGTAAGCTACTTCAATCTCTGTAGAAAGCAATTTGAAAATTTCTTAAAGAACTAAGAATAGATTTACCATTTGATCCAGAAATCCCAGTATTGGGTATATACCCAAAGAAACACAAATCATTCTACTGGAAAGACACCTACACTCATGTTTATCACAGCACTAACCACAATGGAAAAGACATGGAGCAAACACAAGTGCACTGAATAAAGAAAATGTGGTACACTATGAAATACTACACCAACATAAAAAAGAATGGAATTATATCCTTTGCAGCAACATGGACAAAGCTAGAGTTTATCACAGAAAGAGAAAACTGAATGCCACATGTTCTCACTCATAAGTGAGAACTAAGTACATGTGCACAAGGTGGGAACAACAGATAATTAGGCCTAATAAAGTTGGGAGGGAGAAAGGGGTATAAAGGCTACAAAACCACCCATCAGGTACCACGCTTACCACCTAGGGGACAGGCTTGTCAGAAGCCTAAACCTCACCATCATGCAATGCCCAAACCTCACATCTATGCAACAAATCTTCACTTGGTTCTAAAATTAAATAAAATTAAATTAATTTTTAAAAAGACTGCCTTGGAGATTGAACTTATTTTTTACCTTGTATTTTACCCTTTCTCTGTTTTATTTTAATTGATATGAAGAAAAGAAGAAGTACAAATGAGTTGAAATATAAAATGATTTTAAATATGCATTTATTTGTCTATGAATACATGCACATACATGTGCATATATGTATGAATATATATTATTTAATAAAAATATTTTACCCAAGTCTAAACCAAATAATATTTTTATTTAATATATATGAATACTGATTTTTCTGAAACGCTTGAACCACCATCTCTAGAGCTCAACTTCTTTCAACCATTTTGATCAATCTCCTCAAATATCAGTAACTATCCCCAAAGAATAACCAGCTAAGCCACATCTGTCTTCACAATGTTATGCAAACAAAGTGAAGTGAACACAGTGTTATGTTCTGCTTCCTCTGGAAAATTGGCATCTTTTTTCTCCTGCCCCCAGACTATTTTCATGTTTCACTCTTATTCCTGGTATTTAATTTTTAGGGACTTTATCACATGTGCAAAATTCTGCTAAATGTTTACCAATCCTTTAAATTTAAATTGTGCTCATTTATTTTTTCTTTTTTGAGTCAGAGTCTCACTCTGTCTCTCAGCCTAGAGTGTAGTGGCTCAATCATGGCTCACTGCAGCCTTGACCCCTGGACTCACATGATCCTCCCACAACAGCCCCCGTTAGCTGGAACAGGTATACACCACCATGCCTGGTTAATTTTTTTAAAAGCATGTTTATAGAGACAAGGTCTTGCTATGTTGCCTAGACTGGTCTTGAACTCGTGGCCTCAAGTGATTCTCTTCAAAGTACTGAGATTATAATAATGAACTACCATGGTCATCTAAATTTAAATTTTATAAAATATTTTTAAAAATAAATATTTAATTAAAAAAAGATTACGTCTTCTACTATAGACTCACAGATGCCTCAAAGAATGAGTAACTTCTCATAGAAAATGAACACTCAAATATCTTTGAGAATAAGTTCTCATAGAAAATGAACATCTAATAACACCTAATAACTTTTGTGTGAATATATATATAAAAAATTAAGTTTGTTCATTTTAGTTCCCAAATACCACATTTCATTCAAAGCTTGTTTTTGAAAACCACTTTATTTAGAAAAGATCAGCTTAACTAAAATAATAATTAAAAAGATAGAACAAAATATCCAATCACTGTAGACAATTAGAAATGTAATAAAAATACCAGAAGGAGAAGAAAGAAACAAAGAACAGAAGAACTATCACTAATAACTCTCCAAAGTTAATGACAGTTATCAAATAAGAGATCTAAGAAGCTCAGAGAGCATCAAACAGAATGTAAGTCAAATAGTCTACACCTAAACCTATCATATTTAAACTTCACAAAATCAAAGTTATAAAGTGAAAATATTAAAAATATTCAGAAGGAAAAAGCAGAGAAACAAAAATAAGAAATACATCATACTTCTTTTTAAATCCTAAGTAAGTGAGTAGACAGTGGAGTAAAATAGTGATGAAATAAAAAAATTAAGGCATTAATGTAGAATTTATGTCCATTGAAATTTTCCTTCATGATGAAAAAGAAATAAAGACTTTCTTAAGTGAATAAAAATTGGGGAAATGTGTCACCACAAGACCTGCATGCAAAAAAAAGTTTAAAAGTTCTTTAAGTTGAGGGAAAACATTATAGTTCAGATACTTACAGCTACATAAAGAAAAAAGAGCATTAAGAATGAAAGAAAGTATAGAAGGCCAATTTCTAGTTCTTTCAGAAATTGCCACACTATCTTCCAAAGAGATTACATTAGTTTGCATTCCCACCTGCAGTGTAGAAGCGTTTCTTTTTCTCCACATCCTCACCAGCAACTATTGTTGTTTGTTTTTATTAATGATGGCCATTCTTAATGGGGCTAGGTGGCATCTCAGTGTGGTTTTGATTTGCATTTCTCTGATGATATGTGAGGCTGAGCACTTTTTCCCTTGTCTGTTGGCTGCCCATTTATCTTCTTTTGAGAAGTGTCTATTCATGTCTTTTGCCTACTTTTAAAGGGGCTGTTTTTTTGTTTTGTTTTGTTTTTTCCTTTCGGTGCGTTTGAGTTCCTTGTAGATCCTAGATGTTAGACTTTTGTCAGATACGCAGTTGGCAAATATTTTTTTCTCACTGTGTGGTCTGTCTCCTTGCTCTCTTGATGATTTCTTTTGCTTTGCAGAAGCTCATTAATTTGATGAGGTCCCACTTGTCTATCTTATTTCTTAAGGTATTGGCCTTTAGGTTTCTGAATAGGAATTGGTTCCCAGTTCTAATTTCCATAGTGTATCTCCTGCACTTTCTAAGATTCTTACAGTTTGAAGTTTTCCGTTTAGGTCTTTGATCCATTTAGAGTTAATTTTTATGTATGGTGATAGGTAGGGGTCCTGTTTCAATCTTCTGCATGTAATCAGCTAGTTTTCCCAGAACCATCTATTGAATAGGGTATCCTCTCCCCAGTGGTTGTTGTTGGAGGTCTTGTATTAGGAATATACACAGAGGAATTCAAATCATTCTACTAAAAAGATACCTACACACACATGTTTGTTACAGCTCTATTCAAAATAGCAAAAACATGGAATCAACCATACTGCCCATTGAAGCTGGACTGGATAAAAAGAATGTGGCTCATAGACACAATGGAATATTATGCAGCCATAAAGAAGGGCAAACATACGGACTTCACAGCAACGTGGTTGGATTTAGAGTCTATCATACTCAGTGATCTATCACAGAAACAAAGAACAGAGTACCTTATGTTCCCATAAGCGGATCTTGTACAATTATCATAATGCTGTAAGAAAGGGATTGGCAGTAGTGGGACACTGCCAGGAGAGGGTGAGGATGGTATTGGCAGTTGAGAGAAACTGCCAGGGAAGGGAGGGGCACACCTCATCAACAAGGGTACTTGCATAATGAACATTTGTATACCTAACCCTGAATTGTACCCCACATTTTAAAATTAAAACTAAGAGAACCTACTAAGTTTTATTATGACACCTAGATCTGTTTGGCTAATTCATAAAAATTAAAATTGAAATGATTGAACATAAAAAATAATAAAATAACATAAAATAAAATTTTTAAAAATCTTATTTGATATAATATATCAAGTTTTTTCAAATTAATCATGATAGCAATGTATGCATTGACTATATTTGATAGATAAGTGGAATTAATTATAGCAATGTTGTAAGAGATGGGAGAGAGGAATAAAAGAATATTATAAGATACTTGCAATGTTATATTATTTTTTAAAATACAATTTATTTAGTTTTAAATGTGCATTGCTAATTTTAAGCCAATCACTGAACATTTTCTTTAACTTAGAACTATAACTGATATACTAACACAGAATAAAACAGAATTATATAAAGTGCCCAATTAAAACCAGAGGAAAGAAAAAAGAAAAAAAAAACAATAATAAATATAAAACAATTACAAATATAGCAGATATTAACTCTAGTATATCAATCATTTTAAGTGTGAATGGTCTAAGTATACAAACTGAAAGATAGAGACTGTAAGAATGGATCAAAAAAGACCAATTTTATGTTGGATAGTTATCTATAAGAAACTCAATCTAAATATAAATACACAGGTTAAGAGTAAAGGAATGGAAAAATACATTATTCTATCACTATCAAGAAAGAACTGGAAGAGCTAAATTAATTTCAAAGAAAACATTCCAAGGAAAATTATCAAGGATAAAAAGGGACACTGCATTATAATAACGGAAGCCATTCTCAGTTGAGGAAAACTGCCAGGGGAGGGAGGGGTGCATTTCATCAACAAGAGTACCTGCATAGTCAACATTTGTATACCTAACCCTGAATTGTACCCCACATCATTAAAACAGTAAAATGTAAATAAGAAAATAAAAATAAAATAAAGGAGGTCATTCTTTAAGGTACAACAGTCTTTAATGTGTATGTGCTAATGATAGAATAGCAAAGTATATGGGACCAAAATTGATAGCACTCAGGAGAAATAGGTGGAGAGTTTAATATCCCTCTATCAATAATTGACAGATCCAGCAGACAGAAAGTTTGTAAGAATATAGTTGAAATCAACACCACCATCAATCAACTGGATCAAATCGACATTTAGAATACATCATTCAACAACAACAGAATACATAGTACCCTGAAGTTCGTATAATGCATTCACCAAGACAAACTCTATTCTGGGTCATAAAGTACACCTCAACAAATCATATAACATCTTCTCTGAGAGCATAATATAATTAAACTAGAAATCAATGACTGGAAGATAGTTTAAAAATCCCCAAATAGCTGGACATGAAACAACACCTTCTAAATAACACATGGGTCAAGACTTCTCAAGATACATTTTTTAAAAAAATCAGAATAAAATTCAACACATCAAATTTGTTGGATGTAGTAAAAGACATAACACTGAATGCATATATTATAAAACAAGAATATCTAAAATGAATCATCCAAGCTTCAATCTTTTGATACCAAAAAAAAAAGGAAAAATTAACTTGTTACAGCTGAAAAGAAAAACTAAATCAGAAGAGAAATCAATGAAATTAAAAACAGATACACAATTGGAAAAAATCAATAATACTAAAAGTTGGTTCTTTGAAAGACAAAATAGTTGTTAAACCTCTAGATAGCCTAACCAAGAAAAAAGAGGTAAGACACAAATAGAAATGAAAGTGGGATAATTACTGGTGATATCATGGATATTAAAAGGATAATAAATATTACAAGCAGCACAAATTTGATAATTTAGATGAAATGGACAAAACATTTAAAGAACTAAATAACACAATTAATTAAAATTTACAGAAATATTTGACATATTTTATTTCTTTGAGCAATGTTTTGTAGTTTTTGATATAAAGGTTTTTGACTTCTCTGGTTAGGAACATGCCAAGGTGTCTCATTTTGTGTGTGTGTGGGGGGGGGCTATTGTGAATAGGATTACGCTTTTTATTTGGGGTTCTGCTCGTTAATTGTTGGTGTATAGTAATGTGACTGACTTTTGCACATTTATTTATACCCTGAGACTTTGCCAAAGTTCTTTCTCAGGGCAAGGAGTTTTTTGACAGATTCTCTTGGGTTTTCAAGCTATGGAATCATGTCCTCTGCAAAGAGTGATAACTTAACTTCCTGTTTTCTTATTTGGATATCCCTGATTTCCTTCACTTGTCTGATTGCTCTAGCTAAATGGAAAAATATCCCATGCTCATGGATTAGAAGAATGAATATGGTTAAGATGTTCATCCTATCCAAGGCAATCTACAGATTTGGTGCAATACCCACTAAATTACCAACAGCATTCTTCTCAGACCTGGAAACTACAATACAGGAAATCATATGAAAACATAAACAAACATTAATAGTCAAAACAAAACTCAGTGTAAAAAACAGAGAAGGAGGAATCATGCTCCCAGACTTTGAAGCTTTATTATAAAGCAACAATAATCAAAGCAGCCTGGTATTGGTATAAGAAAAAGCATATAGATCAATGAAATAGGCTAGAGATTCCAGAATCAAAACCGCAATGTCTCAACCAATTCATCTTCGACATACCTTCCACCACCAACAGCTGGGGAGATGAGAATCTATTCAGTAAACGGTGCTGGGAAAACTGGCTGACCACGTGCAGAAGATTAAAACAAGACCCTTACCTATCACAATACACAAAAATCAACTCTAAATGGATCAAAGAACTAAATGTAAAACCTCAAACTATAAGAACCTTAGAAAATGCAGGAGACACCTTTATGGGAATTGGAACTGGAACCAATTTCTGATAAAAACTCCAAGAACCCATGCCATAAGAAATGAGATAGATAAGTGGGACCTCATCAAACTGACAAGCTTCTGCAAAGCCAAAAAAATGATCAAGAGAGCGGGGAGACAACTCAGAGACTGGGGAAAAAAAATGTGCTAACTGTATAGCTGAAAAGGGTCTAAATCTAGGATCTACAAGGAACTCAAATACGCAGAAAAGAAAAAAACAAACAGCCCCACCACAAAGTGGGCAGAAGATATGAATAGACACCTCTCAAAAGAAGACATATGAGAATTCAACAGACACGCAAAAATGCTCAGTCTCACTAATCATCAAAGAAATATAAATAAAAACTACACTGAGATACCACCTAACTCCAGTCAGGAAGACCATCATCAAATGCTCAGTCTCACAAAACATCAAAGAAATGCAAATTACAACTACACTGATATGCCACCTAACTCAAGTCAGGATGACCATCATCAATATCTGAAAAAAACGGCAGATACTGGAGAGAATGTGGAAAAAAGAGAACACTTTTACACTCTTGGTGAGAGTGTAAACTAGTACAGCCTCTGTGGAAAACAGTGTAGCAATTCCAAAAAGATCTAAAAATCGACCTCCCATATGACCCCACAATCTCCCTACTGGGAATATACTAGAGGAATTCAAATCACTCTATGAAAAAGATACCTGCACATGCATTTTTTTTTTTTTTGCAGGATTATTTACAATAACAAAAACATGGAACCAACCATGCTCCCCGTCAAAAGAGGACTGGATTAAAAAAAAAAAAAATGTGGTACATATACATGATGGAATATTATGCAGCTATAAATAAGGACAAAATTAGGAACTCTGAGGCAACTTGGATGGATTTAGAGGCTATAATTCTGAGTGGTCTATCACAGAAACAAAGAACAGTGTATCACATTTTCTTACTCATAAGTGGTCCTTGAACAGCTATTGTAATACTATAAGAAAGGGATGGGCAGTAGTGGGAAACTGCCAGGGAGGGAGTGTGCATTTCATCAACAAGGGTACCTGCATAATGAACATTTGTATACCTAACCCTGAATTGTACCCTATATATTTAAAATAAATTTTTTAAAAAAAATTCACAAAAATAAATAGGTTAAGCTGAATAGACCTATATCTATTAGATAAATTGAAATGATAATTACATAATTAATAATCTATCAAAAATGGACCAGAATTTTTCAGTGGTGAATTCTACCAAAAATATAAGTGCCAAATTGTATTAATTATTTACAGTCTATTTCAGAAAATTATAAGCCGAGGGAACACATCCTAATGCATTCTATGAGGTTAGCATTACACTACTACCAAAGACACAAAAATAAAATACAAGAAAGGAAAACTATATAGACCAATATATCTCATGAACATAGATACAAGAATTCTTAAAAAAAAAAATTAGCCAATCCAATCCAAAACTTTATTTAAAAACAAAACTCAGCAGGGCTCAGTGGCTCAACCTGTAATCCCAGCACTTTGGGAGGCTGAAGCGAGTGGATTGCCTGAGTCCGCGGGTTCAAGACCCAATTGGGTAGCTTGGTGAGACTTCGTCTCTACAATAAATCAAAAATTAACCGGGCATGGTAGTGCGCATGTAGTTCCAGCTACTTGGAAGGCTGAGGCGGAAAGATCACCGGAGCCCAGCAGGTTGAGGCTGCGGTGGCCAGGAGCATGCCACTGCATTCCTGTCTGGGTGACAGAGTGAGACTCCAACTCGAAGGAAAAAAAAAACAAAACAAAACTCTACAGCATGAACAAAAGATGTCCACAATTTAAAAATCAATTAATGTAATCTATTGCATCAATTGACTAAATGAGAAAAATACATGAGTATGTCAATCGATATAGGAAAAACATTAGACAAAATCCAACACCCAATATTCTCAGCAAGCTATTGTTTCCTCAACTTGATTAAGAATATATACAAAAATTATACAGCTAATATTATACTCTATGATAAGAAGCCGAATGCCCTCCTTCCTTGCTAAGGTCAGAAGAAAGAAAAGAATGTCCTCTTCACTATTTCCATTTATGATTGTTCTACAAGTCCTAAATAATTCATCAAGACAGAAAAAATTAAAGTATAATAATGAAATAAAATTAAACTTTGTTCACAGATAATATAATTGTGTATAAAAATAACAAATAATTTAGAAAAAAATTCTAAACATGAATGGTAATAGTAAAGATATAGAATACAAGATTAATATACAAAAGTCAATTGTTTTTCTAAATGCACCTGAAATGGCCACTAGAAATGAAAAATTAAAAACAGAGCACAATTTATTTTATCATTAAAAAGAAGAAGGAGGAACAAAAGATGGAGAAAGAGAAAGAGACAGAGGAGAAAAAAGTAGAGGAGAAGGAGAACTATCTAGGTAAAAATTTAAAAATATATACACATTATATGTGTGAAGACATCTACAGAAACTTAAAGAGACAAACCAAAGATCAAAATAAATAGAAGTATTCCATATTTATGAATTTGAATACAAAATAATTTTAAGATATTATTCTCCCCAATTACATCTATACATGCATTGCAATCCCAATAAAAAATTCTAGCAATTTACTTTGTGTATATTGACAAATTATCTTAAAGTTTTCATTAAAAAAACAAAGACATAAGATTACCAACATAATGTTAGAGAAAGATAAAGTAAAAGGACAGATGATGCATGAATTAAAAAAAAGTAATAAAAAACAGAGGAGTGTAAACAAAAGTATACACAAAAGATCAACGGAACATAATAATGAGCCCAGAAATAGACTCACACAAAAGTATTTAACACATCATTGCCAGAGGATCAATGAAAATTTAATAGAGGAAGTATACAGTCTTTTCAACAAATGGCACTGAAACAATAAAACATTCACACCAAAGAAAAAAAGAAAGGGAAAGAAAGGAAACATAGTCACAGATGTTTACTTATTTTGTAAAAATCACCTCAAATAGATTATAAATCTAAACATATATGCAAATCTTATAAACTTTGTAAAAGATAGCACATCAGAAAAAATATACCAACAGTAAGAAGTAGAGTGGTTCCATGGATTGGATGAGAAAGTGGAAGCAACGGATACAGAAACACAGTATTTTTATTTATTTATTTATTTATTTGAGTTGGGGTCTCACTCGGCTACCCAGACTGGAGTGCAGTGGCCGCTCCCGGCCACCTCAGCCTCGACCTGCTGGGCCCCGGTGATCCTTCCGCCTCAGCCTTCTGAGTAGCCGGAATTACAGGCACGCGCTACCACACCTGGCTGAATTTTTGATTTATTGTAGAGATAAGGTCTCGCCAAGTTACCCAGGCGGGTCTCGAACCCACGGCCTAAGGTAATCCACTCACCTCAGCCTCCTAAAGCTTGGGATTACAGGCTGAGCCACCGAGCCCGGCTCACAGTATTTTTAAAGATAGTGAAACTGTTTGTATGATACTGTAATGGTGCCCACATAGCATTATGCATTTAGAAAAACTCATTTAACTGCAACTCAAGGAATGAACTCAAAGAAAGCTATAGTCTTTAGTTATTAATAGCCATTAATATTAGTTCATCAGTTGTGATGTGTGAAAGTCAAATCAGTATGTTCATAATAGAATTTGTGAGTGGAGAAGAGTATATGGGAACTCTACTTTCTGTTAAATATTTCAGGATATCTAAAGCTTTTATTAGAAATAAAGTCTACTTTTAAAAATTGTTTCAATATGTTGATGTCTATGGTTGTAATATAAAGAAAAATAATAATAGTTAATATGTGAATTCTGGACATTTTGTATGTCATAACTACATGCATTAAACACTAAATTGTTGCATAACCTTGTAATTTGAAACTTGGGTATTATTTTGATTTATAGCATATTATTTTTCCCAAGATAAATAGTTATTTACTATGATTTCTAGTCATTTTTTAATTTTCCTGTCAGTTTACTAAAATGACCTTCACTGGTTAGAATGAAGAAGTGGATATAACAGTTACCTGTAACTTCAGTTCAAATATGAGTTTACTCAAAAAAGGTATTTTCTATGGATTGAATCTTTATGTCCTTGAAAATTTATATGTTAAAACCTAGCCCCCAATATGGTGGTATTAGAAGATGGTGCCCCAGGAAGATAATTAGGTAAAGAGACTACAGCCGTCATGCTTGGGATTAGTGACTTTACAAGGAACTGAAAAGACCAGAGTTCTTCCCTTCTACCATAAGAGGAAAAAGCTAGGTGTAATCCATAAACTAGAAAACAGGGCCCTCACAGGGCCAACACCTAATCTTAGACTTCCCTGATACCAGAACTGTAAGAAAATCTTTGTTGTTTATAGCCCACACAGTCTATGGTATTTTGATATAGCAGCACTAATGGACAAAGACAGCATTAAAAGATAATGAGCAGGCTCTTGTGTAGAAACAGTTGTCTTTTATCTTCCAAGCATGCTAACTGATGAGAAAAAAATAAGCTATTTATACAATACTTCAAGTCCACAATATTTCATTATTTGTTTTCTTTTTTTTCAATCTGAATTCAGTAATACCCATGATCCTCTTAAGTAATAGAGAAGTACTAAAAATTTGTTTTGTCTTGATTTTAGAAATATTTTACATAGTTACAATAAAATGTAAACACCAAAGCATGATAGGAAGAATGAGGCAATAATGATGTCAGAAAAAGTGGTACCTGATTGTAGAGAAAAAACTTTTCACAATTTCTATCTGAAATCATATGATGTAACATAATTTAGAATCTGCATTAAGATTAAGGGAATATAAAATAAAGCATAATCTATTTCACTAGAAGACAAGCCTTGTTTGCCTGTATATGATAAAATATTAAGTAAATAGTCTTCCTCTAAAAAGAGAACTTGGGGCATATTGCCACAGTCATCATTGCATCTAATATTCAACAGCTTTATTGAAAATTTTCTCTTAGAATTCATGCACTTATATATAAATAAAATTGAGAAGTAAGAAGATAAGGGGAAGAAAAAAATTCTATCTTATATTATAATTGCTCCATGGCAAGTGTGTGTGTGTGTGTGTGGTTGTGCGTGTCTTTTTTTTTTGCTTTAAAATTCTACCTAACTTTGGTTTCTTTGACCTTTTATGTAACATGGAGCTCTTGTATCTCAAATCAAGTTATGTTCATCATCTAGAATCCAATTATGTCTCACTGAAAGGAATATGATTGATTTACTGTGACAAGGGCAGCCAAATATGACACATTAGCTTGAAACTATTTAATGTCTTTGTAGATAAGAACAAAAATAAAATATCTGTGTTTGAAGGCTTGGAGAAAACAAATGTATAATTTAACAATAAAGTCAAAGGCTTCATTAGCTTTGCCAAATGACCATAACAGAAGCAGATGGATTGTAATATCTATTACATGTATTAAAAATGAAGAAAATAAAAAATGAGCCTTATTAAAATATGGAGTTGACCTTTGAACAATGTGGGATTAGGGGTATACAGTCAAAATCCACATGTAACTTTTAACTCCCCCTAAACTACCAATAGCCTCTTGCTGACTGGAAGTTTTACAGATATAATAAACAATCAATTAACAAATATATGTGTGTTATAGATAACAAATTGTGTTTTGACAATAAAGTAAGCTAGACAAAAGAAAATTATGAATAAAAACAATATTTACCATTTATGAACTTTATGCTTGGATACAACTACTCACTCTTAAATGATTTGATTTTCAGAATAATACTTGTTTCTGGTCTTATTAAGATATGTGTTTTATTTTATGAAATTCATGCAACAGTTAATGCATTGTAGAAAATATAAGAAATAAGGGAAACTAAAAACCAGATATGTAAAGGGTGGTATCACATAATTTTAATTACTTTAACATTTGAAAGATGCTATACATGTGCAATTTTTCATATATATATATAGAGAGAGAGAGAGACAGACAGACAGAGTTTTCCTATTATATATTCTATAACTTAATCCTAGAATTTAGTCTTTTTCGTTTTCCTCCCTGCCTTAAATTACTTTGCATATTTTAAAGATAATAGAATATGAAAAGAGCTTAATATAATTTTGCCTAACCTCACACTCTATTCAAAAGAAAAAAAAAATCTTAGAGAAGGTGATTTGTCTATAGTTATATAGCTAGCCAAAATAATGTTATTTCAACATTCATTGTTTAAAATGAAAACTTCTAGTTGTACATAACCTTTTCATTATATAAAGAAGCAACTAGACCTAAAGTTGTTAAAAAAAAAAAACCACTGATATTACTATTAAATATGTGAATTATCACACAGCATTCATAAGGTTAGATTTAGTATACTCTGTAATACAAACTGGTGCACAAATAATTATATTTTTACTGTAAACATGCAAAAGTACATTCACACATATGATAGTCACAATATAATATAAAAAATGTCTGGCACCTATGGCTAATCAGACTTTAGTTGTTTTTAGAAATATAAAAATGAATTCATTTCACTAATATATAATATAATATATGCATACGGTTAGATTCTGATTAAGAAGATGTACGTGTAATATGAAAAACAATGCACCTGTGTAATAATCTGAAGGAAGTACGCAGTCTGACAATTCAGTTCATGGACTCATTCTAGAAAAACTGCTGCATACCTCATTGCTGAATATCATCATGGTCACGTTTGAAGCACTCCTCTTGGGAAGCTATGCACCAAGTCCAGCACATAGTCCACCCATCAAAGCAGTTTTGGAATTCTTTTTCTGGAATGGTCATCAGAACTGTAGTCATATTACACTTGATATATTAAATGTCATCAAAATGTCTTGTTTTCAATATTTTCTTTACCTTTGGGTAAAGTAAAAAAGTCATTTGGGGCCAGATCAAGTGAGTAGGAAGGGTTTTTCAATATACCTATTTGTTTGCTGGCTAAAAAGTCCCCCACAGACTGCTGTGTGAGCTATTGTGTTGTTGTGATGCACGAGTTCCCTTGGGACCATTTTTACACAAATCTTTCTCATGCCAAGATTTTCAGTTAAGATTTTCCTAATTGTTTATCCATCAATGTTTCCTTGGTCTGCTATGCTTCTCACAATCAATCGATGATTTTGATGCACAATGCAAAACATTTTTGCAATGTTTTCATCAGTTCTGTTTGCTACTGGCCTTGGCCTCTCTTCATCACTGATACTTTCTCTTCCCTCAGAAAAGTGTTTAATCCACTTGTACATTGCTGTTTTCTTCATGGCATTATCTCCTTAAACTTGGATTAACATGTCCCTGATTTCACTTCCATGGTTGCCAAGTTTAACAAGAAATTTAATATTTATTCATTGCTCTATTTCAAGCTCCAACATTCTCCCAATAGCACACAAAAACACACAATAATAAATGTGACTCAGAATGACATCGCCACACATCGACATGAACACAGCTATAAGAAGCTGATATACCAAGGTTATGAAACCTTACCAATTTGTTTGTACAGTGCTGCCAATGGAAGCGCATGATAAACTTAATTGCCAGAACTTGTATATTTATATCCTCATACTATACAGAATAAGATGAAAGACAAAGCCATTAAATCTATATTACAATGATATTTTATATTTTATTTTTCTATAAAATTACTAACATATTCAGCCAACTTACTTTTCAGAAATTCTTTCTAAAATATAACAATACTAATGATGACACTACAGTTTTATTGAGTATCTTCCAAGATGCTCTGTGTTTATGTGTATATTATCTCATTTATTTTAACAATACCCTTCTAAAGACAGTAAGATCAGGCATCATCTTCTCATTTGTTAGAGATGTAAAGGAAGAAAAGTGAAGCCTTGCTTAAGTGAGGTTAGGATATAGGCTCAAATTCTCAGCATCTATACTTTTTAAAGAATGGTTTACTCTTTTCCATATTCTCTTCTAAAAGGGTTCAAAACAAAAAAAGGATACAAAATGCCCACTTAAATGAGTATTTTTATTTTTAAAAAACTTATTATGAATATACTCCATGCAACGTTTGTACCTACCAAATGAAAAAGAATATGTATTTTTATATGAAATTTATTTGTTTTATCTGGCAATCTTACCTAATAACCAGCATCAAAATATGAAAATTACTACACGACAGATTACAAAGATTAACATGACTTTTTGAATTCCAATCATTTGGTTAATTCTTAAAATGTTAGAAATTTACTTCTAAAAATAATGAGAATCCAAACTTCAAAAGAAGTAAAACTATCTTTTTTCATAAGTAAGATTTTCTATATAAAAAGTATTCATAAAGCCAAAAAAACATTAAAATTAATAAGTGCCGTCACTAGAGTTTCCAGGATAAAGATAAATATTAAGAAATCAATTATATTCCTATGCACTTGCAATGAGAGATCTGAAAATAAATTTAAGAAAACAATTACATGTATAATGGCAGCAAAAAGATACAACTATAATAAAAACGTTTTTAAAAATAAGTACAAAATATACACAAAAATTCACAATATATTTTGAGGAGAGATAAAGGATTTAAATAAATCAAGATATTCCATAGTCATAAATCATCATGAAATTAATATGTAAATATATTACCCAAAGTATTTTGAAAAAGAAGAAATCATTTGGAAGACACAAATTCCCTATTTTAAGATTCACTCACAACTAGAATAATTATAGTGTGGCATTAGCATGAGAAAACATATAGTTAAGTAAAAGAGGATCAAGATTTTCACAAATAAACTTATTAATTTATAGTAATTTGATTTTTAACAAGGAAACCCAGGTAATTTATTGGGGGGGAAATAGTATTTTCAATAAATGAGGCTGGGGCATTTTCAAAACTATATGCAATACTATTGCATTGAATTCTAACCTCATCATCCACAAAAATAATGAACTAAAAATGATGACAGATATAAAAGTAAGAGCCCAGACTATAAAACACTTAGAAGAAAACATGAATTAGTCTTCTTGACCTTGGGTTAGTCAATGATTTCTTAATTTTGACATAAAAAAGCACAAGTGACACAAGAAAAAAAAGATAAGCTAATCCTAATTGAAAATGTTTGTATTATAAAGATATTATAAAGACAGTTAAGGAAAAAAAAAGGTTATTGTTTTGTTATGCACTGAAAAGGCCATGTGTTCATTGAGCTATGGCTGCCATGTTTTTCTAAGCTTTGGCCTCCTCCACTACCTTGAGGAGGAGAATATCCTCTCTCTCTCCAATTTACTTTCTAAATAAACTATATTATCCTATCTTTAAAAAAATCATAAGCCGGAAGTAAAAAAAGATAATTGACAGAATGGAAGAAAATATGTGCAAATTATATATTCAATAAAGAAAATTGCATGGATAATATAAAGAATTGTTATAATTAAAGTATATAAAGCCAAATAAAGCAATTTAAATATGAGATTTAAATTATTTAAAAATGCTTGGATTGCATTTTTTTCCAAACAAGATAGTTAAATGAACAATCAACACATAAAATATTGTTCAACATCATTTGTCATTAGGGACATTCATATAAAAAACACTAGATAAATGGTTTCTAACCCAAGATGGCCGGCATGGAGCAACAAATCTCCGTCACTGAGCAAGGCAGAAAGTAGGGGCCCAGCTGCCAATACATAGAGACATCTTGAACACTTTTGGGTGGATGAAGCACCCCGCATCTATCAAAGCTGTCTTTGAAAGCACAGAGACCAGGAAGCAATGGCAGATGCCGGAATCCGGAAACCCCATACCCCACCGTGCACCAGGCTTTCACAGGAACTGAAGTCCAGACTGGGAAATTAGAGTGAGGGAGTGATCCTAAGATACTTTGGGTCAGTTCACCCCCTCTCATCTGTGCATGAGTCATCAGCCTCATGAAGAGGAGTCCTGATCAGGGCACAAAAGCAGGCAACCAGAGCCCAAGTGAAATGGGGAACAAAACCCACACTCAATCAGATGCCATGAGTACAGCTTCTGCCAGCAGAGCACACTAGCTGACTCCCAGGAAGAAAAAGCCTACCTGCAGGGCTAACCCAGCTAGTTTCTGCTACAGGCAAGCTGGTAGCCATTCTCCCCAGTCAGATCAGAAAGAATCACCTCCAAGCCCCCTACCCTGTGGCAGAAAACTTGCTCTTTTTCAAGAGCAGAGTGCAGACGTGAACAGGGAGAGAATGACACTAAAGGCACCAGAAGACTGCATTGGTAGGAAGACTTCTAGGATGCAAACTACAGACAGCAGATGCGCAAAACATGCCTCCACCCAGTTTCTGCAGAGTGCTTTTCAGTCTGATGAGGTCCCACATGCCTATCTTATCTCAAATGGCATGGACATCTAGGATTTTAATCAGAAATAGGTTGCCTAAACCAATTTCTATAAGGGTGTCTCCTGAGTTTTTCTTAAAGTTTGAGGTTTTATGTTTAGGTCATTGATTCATTTGGAGTTGATTTTTGTATATGATGATATGTAGTGGTCCTGTTTCATTGTTATGTACGTGGTCATTCCATTTTCCAAGCATCATTTACTGAATAGGTTGTCCTCTCCCCAGTGGTTGTTGTTGGTGGCTTTGTTTAAGAAGGTTGGTTGATAAATTGGGGTTTTGCTTATAGAATCTCTATCCCATTCCATTTATTTGTAGCCTTATAGTAAAGTTTAAAGTCTGGAAATGTGAAAGCTCCTGTTTTGTTTCTTTTTCTAAGGATAGTTTTGGCTATTTATATTCTTTTATGTTTCAATATGAATTTCTGTATTGTTGTTTCCAGATGTGAGAAGAATGATGTTGGTAATTTAATGCATATTGCATTGAATCTGTATTGCCTTTGGTAGGATGGACATCTTAACATCATTGATTCTTCCAATCCATGATCATGGAATATTTTTCTGTTTGTTTATGTCATCTTAGACTTCTGTGAGCAGTGTTTTATAGTTTTTGTTGTAGAAGTCTTTCATTTCTTTGGTTAGGAAGATGCTGAGGTATTTCGTGTGTGTGTGTGTGTGTGTGTGTGTGTGTGTGTGTGTGTGTGTGTGCATTGTGAATGGGATTATGCTTTTTATTTGATTCTCTGCCTGTTGTTGGTATATGAGAGTGTAACTGTCTTTTATACGTTTATTTTATACCCTGAGTCTTTGCCAAAGTCCTTTATCAGTGCAAGGACGTTTTTGACATATTCTCTTGGATATTTGAGGTATAGGATCTTATCATCAAAAGAGGGATAACTTGACTTCTTCTTTTCCTAATGGATACTCCTGATTTCCTTATCTTATCTGATTGCTGTAGCTAAGACTTCTGACACTATGTTGAACAGGAAGAGTGAGAGTATGCAGCCTTGTCTTGTTCTGGTTTTCAAAGGAAATGCTTCCAATTTCTGTCCATTTAGCAATATGTTGTCTGTAGATTTATCACAGATGGCTCTTACTATCTTGAGGTATGTTTCCTATATGCCTATGTGTTCGAGGGTTTTTATCAAGAAGGGACACTGGATTTTATTGAAAACTCTTTCCGCATCTAATGACATAATCATGTGGTTCTTGTTTTTACATCTGCTTTTTTAAATTAATTTTTTATTTTAAATATGTGGGGTACAATTCAAGGTTAGACATACAAATGTTCATTATGCAGGTATCTTCGTTAATGGGGTATGCTCCCCTCCCCTGACAGTTTCCCACTACTGCCAATCCCGCCCCAACCCTCCCCTGACAGCTTTCCGGTGATGTATTTAATTACCCTTATGGTCTTGTGGATGTTGAACCAGTCCTGCATCTCTGGAGATAAAGCTTACTTGGTCATGGTGCTTGATTTTTGAGATGTGTTGTTGGATCTGATTTGCTAGAAACTTGTTGAGAATTTTTATGTCTGGGTTCATCAGGGAGATTGACCTAGTTTTCTCTTTCTTTGTTGGATCTTTTTCCGGTTTGGGTATCAGTGTGTTGTTAGTTTCATAAAACGACTTGGGGAGAGCTCCGTCTTTCTCAATTGCCTGGAATACTTTCAGTAGGATAGGTATTAGCTCCCCATTGTATGTTTTGTTGAATTTCGCTGGAAATTTGTCTGGTCCAGGGCTTTTATTTTGTAGGTAGCTTCTTATGACAGAGTCAATTTCTTGAGTTGCTATTGGTCTATTTTGATTTCATTTTCTTCTTGTTTCAACATTGAAAGGTTGTGTGATGTCAGAAAGTCCTCTATTTCATTTAGGTTATCAAGTTTATTTGAATAAACATGTGCATATTAACCTCTGATAATCTTTTATATTTCTTGGAGATCAGTTGTGACTTGATCTTTTGCATTTCTGGTTGTGTTTATTTGGGATTTTCCTCTCTTCTTGATCATTATGACTAGGGGTACATCAATCTTATTCATCCTTTCAAAGAACTAGCTTTTTGTTTCATTGATTTTTTTAATGGTATTTTTGTCTTCTATGTCTAGCATTCAGGCTTCTACTTTGGTGATCTGAATTCTTCTACTGAAGTTAGGGTTTCGGTGGTTTTGCCTTTCCAGCTACTTTATGTGATGTGTTAGACTATTAACTTTTTCTCTTTCTATTCTCTTGATGTGTGTTTATAGAGATATAAATTCCTATCTTGTATGGCCTCCTGGAAGTTTTGATAAGATGTTTCTTTGATTTCATTTGTTTTCAGGAATGTTTTAGTTTCTGTTTTGATTTCTCTGTTGACTCAGGAGTTGTTCAGTATCATGCTATTTAGTGTCTACATCTTTGTGAGTTTGGGGGGAATTTTATTTGTGGTGCTATTTATTTTTATTCCATTGTGATCTGAGATGGTGCATGATAGTATTTCAATCTTGTGAAATTAGTTTATGCTTGGCTTGTGGCTAAGGATATGGTCAATCTTGGATATGTTGCTTGTGGTGACAAGTAGAATGTGTAATTCATGGTTGGTGGATGGAGTGTTCTTGTAGGTATCTATTAAATCCATGTGGTCAAACATCACATTGAGGATCCAGATCTTCCTGTTGATTATTTGCCTTGATTATCTATCTAGTGTTGTTAGTGAGATATTTAGGTTCCCAGCTATGATAGTGTTAGATTCAATATCTTTTTTGTTTGTTTGTTTTATTATTAACTGCTTTATGAAAGCTGATTCTCTTGTGTTGGGTGCATATATGTTTAGAATTGATATTTCTTGTTGATAGATTGAACATTTTTTTCATTATGAATGTCTCTCTGCTTTTTAAAAATGTACCCATATGAAAAAAAAATAGAGGGAGAAATAGGGGCAGTTCAAATCAGAAGGCTATCACAAAAAGCTATGTGTAGAGAGAGTGGAGAAAAATGAAATGAAAACAATCAAATACAAAGAAAACAAAACTTCACTCTCTTGTGACCATTTCTGGAACTTCATGTTCCTTTCTCTCTTTTTTTTTTCTAACTGGTGTGTCCCTCCAAAGGTACCTTTGGAGGTGGTAGGGAGTGGGCTCTGGCCTGTAGACCTTCCCTTCTGCTCTCAGCCTCCAGGCTAATTGGGCTGCTCTCCACATGAGTCAGACACCCCACAGACTGCTGTGGGAAAGGGGGTGACTCCAGGACTCACCCCAACCTGACTGCTGCTAGGTCTCCCATTTTGACTACACTTGTCCCTGCTTGATACAATGTGGTGGGTGGGGCTTCTTTCTCTCCAGCATGGTGCACTTGGTGATCCCAGATGGGTGCGGGAGATCATCCCTCGGTCTATGGATGGAGGCTGCCCAGAATTGGGTGAGCTAGAGGAGGTCGCGGCCAGGCTCAGGACTGAGAAAATAGTGTCAAAATGGCATCCATCAGTGTCTTATCCTCCTTTGGAACTCAGTTTCAGATTTCCTACCTATGTCTTCTCTGCAGTCTCCTCTGTCAGTGCCCAGTCATTACTATAGGTGGTGGTGTGAGACAGGTACCAGATGTGAAGAGGCTACTGATCTCTCCTGCCTTTTCCAAAGAGGTTCCCCAGGAATGACAAATCCTTCTGTACACAGTGGATGCCAAATTCAGAGCAGAAGCAAATTGTGACTGCTCCTGCAGGGAGGCCTTGGGTGTTTGATCCCATGCCTCCTCTAGGTTGAACATTCTCTCACCCACTTGCACACACAGATGGATGCAGATTAGTCTTTATACACACTCACTCACACAGAGACACTCACATTGCAACTGGTTTTGTCACCATCTTGCCCTACCCTTTAACATTCTTAGCAATATGCAATTCCAGTAAAGAATTTCCTATGCCACCAGGCTAAGCTTCATCAGCAATGAAGAGTTAAAATCTTTCCCAGACATCCAATCCCTAAGAGAATATGCCACGTCCAGACCAGCCCTTCAGAAGATGCTTAAGGAGGAGTTGAATACAGGAAAAAAAAGAATCATCATACTCATCATAAAAATACAGGTAATCACAGAGTTGACAGAGCATACTGAGCACTCACAAAAATGAAAATACACATATATATAAATATATAAATAAAAAACAAGCAAAGTAACTCCTAAAAGCCCTATGACAGGAATAAACTCTCACATTTCAATAATCAACCTGATTGTAAATTGATTAAATGAACCACTGAAGAGACATAGAGTGGTAACCTTGATAAAGAAAGATGACCCAATAGTCTGCTGATTCCAGGAAACTCATCTCACTGCAAGGATGCTCACAGGCTCAAAGTTGGGGGCTAGAAAATGTTCTCTCAGGAAAATAAAAATGAAAGAGGGCAGGTATAGCTATTCTGACTTCAGACAAAGTAGCTTTCAAACCATCAAAAGTTAAAAAGGACATAGAAGGACATTGTGTAATGATTAAGGCTCATTACACCAGCAAGACAGATTCATCCTAAATGTATACACACCCAATGTAGAAGCACTAGATCTTATAAAATAGCTACTGAGTAAACTAAGAGACACAATCATAGTTGGAACTAAGTAAACTAAGAGACACAATCATGAAACCTAAATGTACCACTAACATCTTTAGATAGATCATTGAGACAAAACACCAACAAGGAGATCCAGAGACTTAGCACAACATTCAATCAAATGGACTTAATAGACATCTACAGAACACTTCACCCAATATGTACAGCATATACATTTCAGTCATCAGCACATGGAACATACTCCAAGACCAATCACATTCTTGGAAATGAATCAAGTGTGAAAAAACTCCAAAAGATCAAAATAATACCATACATCTTTTCAGATCACAGTGAAATAAAAATAAATATGGCCACCAAAAAGAACCCTCCAAGAGACACAAAGGCATGGAAACTAAACAACGTGCTAATGAATGACTTCTGGGTGAGCACAAATCAAGACAGAAGTAAAAACTTCCCAGAAACAAGTAAAGACTAAGACATATCTTAACAGAACCCACGGAGTGCCATGAAATCACTGTATATAGGAAAATTCAAAGCATTGGAGGCACACATCGTGAAAACAGAAAGATTACAAGTAAACAGCCTAACATCACACCTAAAGGAGCTGGAAAGGCAAGTCATCTAAATCTTAACTTCAGCAGAAGTGTTTAGATCACTAAGATAAAAATCACAGTTGCAGAACATAGAAGATAAAAATAACATAGAAAGGGTCAACAAGACAAAAATCCAGTTCTTGAAAGGATAAATAAGAACAATTTCCCCTGAAAACTGGAACAAGACAAGGATGCCCACTCTCACCCCTCCTGTTCAACATAGTACTGGAAGTCCTGGCTCGAGCAATCAGAGAAGAGAAGGCAATCAGGGGTATCCAAATAGGAAAAGAAGAAGTCAAGTTATCTCTCTTTGCAGACAACATGATTGTATACCTTGAAAACCCAAGAGAATCTGTCAAAAACCTCCTTACACTGATAAAGACCTTTGGCAAAGTCTCTGGATACAAAATAAATGTACAAAAGACAATCGCATTTGTCTACACCAATAATAAGCAAACAGAAACCCAAATAAAAAACACAATTTCATTCACAATAGCCACACAAAAAATGAAATACCTTGGCATCTTCCTAACCAGAGACGTGAAAGACCTTTACAAGGAAAACTACAAAACACTGCTCAAAGAAATCAAAGTTGACACAAACAAGTGGAAAAATATCCCATGCTCATGGAT
Organism: Carlito syrichta; assembly: GCF_000164805.1. Taxonomy (NCBI): domain Eukaryota; kingdom Metazoa; phylum Chordata; class Mammalia; order Primates; family Tarsiidae; genus Carlito; species Carlito syrichta. The sequence goes on from NW_007247658.1 coordinate 746,286, forward strand.
CGGAAGAATCAACATTGTGAAGATGTCCATCTTACCTAAGGCAATCTACAAATTCAATGCAATACCCATCAAATTACCAGCAACATTCTTCTCAGACCTAGAAAAAACAATGCAGGAATTCATATGGAAACACAAATGACCAAGAATAGCCAGAACAATCCTCAGCAAAAAAAAAAAAACAAAGCAGGTGGTATCACACTACCAGACTTCAAACTTTACTATAAAGCTACAATCATCAAAACAGCTTGGTATTGGTATAGGAACAGGCATATAGATCAATGGAATAGAATTGAGATTCCAGAAGCAAAACCTCAATTTCTCAACCAACTCATCTTTGACAAAGCCCCCACCACCTACCACTGGGGAGAGGAGAACCTATTCAGTAAATGGTGCTGGGAAAACTGGCTGACCACATGCAGAAGATTGAAACAGGACCCCTATCTATCCCCATGCACAAAGGTTAATTCCAAATGGATCAGAGACCTAAATGTAAAACCTCAAACCATAAGAACCTTAGAAAATGAAGGAAAAACCCTCATGGAAATCGGAACTGGCATCCAATTCCTGAACAAAACCCAAAACCCACAGCTCATAAGAGAGAAAATAGACAAATGGGACCTTATTAAACTGACAAGCTTCTGCAAATCCAAAGAAACCACCAAGAGAGCAGGGAGACAGCCTACAGACTGGGAAAAAGTATTTGCCAACTCCAGGTCCAACAAAGGCTTAACATCCTGGATCTACAAGGAACTCAAATGTGCTGAAAAGAAAAAAGCAAACAACCCCATTATAAAATGGGCAAAAGATATGAACAGACACTTCACAAAGGAAGACATCCGAGCAGCCAACAAACACATGAAGAAATGTTCAACCTCACTAATCATCAGGAGATGCAAATCAAAACCACCTAACCCCAATCAGAATGGCAATTATCAACAACTCAAAAAATAACAGCTGCTGGAGAGGGTGTGGTGAAAAGGGAACACTTCTACACTGTTGGTGGGAGTGTAAACTAGTGCAACCTCTGTGGAAAGCAGTGTGGCGATTTTTAAAAGCTCGAAATACCAACCTCCCATATGACCCTCCAATCCCCCTACTGGGAATATATCCTGAAGAACACAAATCACTCTATAAAAAAGATACCTGCACACGCATGTTTATCGCAGCGTTGTTCACAATAGCAAGAACCTGGAAACAGCCATACTGCCCGTCAAAAGAGAACTGGATTAAAAAAATGTGGTACATATACATGATGGAATACTACGCAGTCATAAAAAAGAACAAAATCATGAATTTCGCAGCAACCTGGATGGAACTAGAGTCTATAATACTGAGTGACCTCTCACAGAAACATAGATCCGAATATCACATGTTCTCACTCATATAATGGACCTTAAACATCCAATGCAATACTATACGAAAATGACTGACCGTACTGGGAAACTATGGTGG
>NW_007247658.1:747757-786948 GCF_000164805.1 Carlito syrichta
AAAAAAAAAAAAAAAAAAAACAAGATTGATGGGCCACTATCCAGACTGAGTTTAAAAAGACAGAGAGAAAGCATAAATAAACACAACTAGGAATGCAAAAGGTGATGTCACAACTGACCTTGAAAAATTCAAAAGATTATCAGAGATTACTTTGAACACCCGCATGCAAATAAACTAGAAAACCTAAGGGAAATGGAGAACTTTCTGATATCACACAAATCCCAAGATTGAAACAGAAGAAATTCAAATTCTAAACAGACCTAACAATCTAGTAAATTGACTCAGTCATAAGAAATCTCCCTGTCAAAGAAAGCCTCAAAGCAGATTGCTTCTCAGTTGAATTCTATAAGACATAAAAGTAGAAGAAGATGCCAATTTTATTGAAAGTATTCCAGGAAATTGAAAACAATGAAATTCTTTCCAATTCATTTTATGAAGCTAACACCATACTGGTACCAAAAGATGACAAAGACACAACACGGAAAGAGAATTACAGGCCAAGCTCCTTGATTAACATAGATGCAAATATTCTCTCAACAATTTTCTAACAAATTGAATCCAACAAAACATCTCAAGGATCATCCACCATGATCAGGTGGGCTTCATTCCTGGGATGCAGAACTACTTCAACATTTGCAAGACCATAAACCTAATTTGACATATTAATAGATATAAAATCAAGAATCACACAATTATATTATAAGATGCAGAAAAAGCATTTGACAAAATCCATCATTTCTTCCTCATTTAAAAAAAAAACCTTCAAACACATAAACGTAGAAGGAACATTATTCTATACAGTAAGCGCCATCTATAATAAACCCACAGGCAATGTTTTGCTCAGTCGTCAGAAGATGGCTAAGAAAGGAAAGAAAACAAGGATACTCTTTCTCTCTTCTCTCCTGTTCATCATAGTGCTGGAAATCATATCCAGAGCAATCAGGCAAGAGAAGAAAATCAGTAGTATCCAAATAGGAAAAGAGAACATTAAGCTATCCTTTTTACATCCTTATAGATGATAATTCTATATCTTGAAAACTCTAGGGACTCTGTCAGAAAACTTCTCACACTGATGATGACTTTGGTAAAGTCTCAGGTTACAAAATCAACATGCAAAAGAGAGTTCCACTTCTATACACCAGCAATAAGCAGGCAGAGAATCAAATAAAAAGCACAATCCCATTCACAATCGCCATAAAAAAAAAACACAAATATTTTTTTAATTAACTAACCAGAGAAGTGAAAGACCTTTACAATGAGAACTACAAAATGCTGCTCAAAGAAATCAAGGATGACACAAACAAATGGAAAAACATTTCACATTCATGAATTGGAAGGCCCTATATTGTTAAGATGTCCATCCTACTCAAGGAAATCTAAACATTCAATGCAATACCCATCAAATTACCAACATTATTTTTCTCAGACCTGGAAATGACAATAAAGAGATTCATATGGGAACAAAAAAGAGCACAAGTAGCCAAAGCAATCTTCAGCAAAAGAAACAAAGTGGGAGGTATCACACTTCCAGCAGACATTATACTTTATTACATTGCAAGGCTACAGTAGATAAAACAGCCTGGAATTGGTAAAGGAATAGGTAAATACACCAACAGAACCAGTCTGAAATGCTAGAAGCAAAAACATGGTATCTTATCCTACTCCTCTTCAATTAAGGCACCAATAACAATCACTGGGGAAAGGAGAACACATTTAACAAACGGGGCTGGGAAATTTAGCTGACCACATGCAGAAGAATGAAACTGGAGCCATACCTATCACTATACCAAAAGCAACTCACAATGAGTCAAACCTAAATGTCAAACCTCAAACTATAAGATTCCTGGAAGAAAATGCAGGAATACCTATGCAGAGTGGAGTAGGCAATGAATTCTTGACCAAGTCCCCAAAATGGGCACCTTAAAAGCTAAGATAGGAAAGTGAAACCTCATCAAGATGAAAAGCTCTATGCAGCAATAGAAACCATCAAGAGAGTAAACCATAGAATGGGAAAAAAAATTGTAAATTATGCATCTAATAAAGGCCTAACATCCAGGATGTAAAAGGATATCAAATGGAGTGAAGAGAAAAAAATAAAACAAGCAATACAATTAAAAAATGAGCAAAGGACAGGAACACATACTTCTTAAAAGATGACATACAAGCAGCCAAGAGACACATGAAAAACTGCTCAACCTCACTAATCATCAAATAAATGCAAATAAAAGCGAAAATGAGATACGACCTAACTCCGGAAAGGATAGTTATCATTAAAAGTCAAAAAACAACAGATGCTGAAGTGGGTGCAGAGAACTGGGAACATTCCTACACTGTTGGTGGGTGTGCAAGCCAGTTCAAACTCTGTAGAAAGTAGTGTGGCAATTCCTCTCCTAGGAATATGCCTGGAGGAACATAAATTGCTCTACAAAAAGACACCTGGACATGTATGTTTATTGCCACTCCACTATTCAAAATAGCAAAAAAAAAAAATGGACCCAACCTTACTATCCATCAAAAACAGACAATAAAGAAAATGCGTTACATATATTTGATGGAGTATTACACAGTCATAAAGAAGAACAGAATAATGGAATTCACAGCAAATTGAATGGAGTTGGAGACTATAACACTAACTGAACTATCACAGATACAAGAAACTGAATATTAGCACATTAGCACAAAGAAGGACTGAGAGTTGCTGGAAATTGCTAGCAGAGGGACAGACAGATGAGAGAGGGAGCATGTGAAAAGGGTACCTGGCCTACTACTGGGGGAGTGAGGGCCAGTTACAAGCCCAAACACCTGCAAGCAACCTACTTAGGCAATTAATCTTCACTTGTACTCCACATCTCAGTAAAAAAAAATTAAACATAAAAATGACTAGATACACTTACACCTGTGATGATGGGTATAATTTAAAAATTAACAATAAGAATTGTCAGCAAGGCCGTGCAAAATTTTGAACTCTCATACATTGCTGGTTGGACTGTAAAATGTTAGCATATTTTTGAAAATGTCTTGCCAGTTCTTTGAATGTTAAATATAGAGTAAATGTAAACAAATGACCTAGAGAATGACTGAAATTAGACTATAACACCATAAGATGGCCATAGAGTCTAGCAACATTGCACATCACTGATGCTAAAGCACAATGGTACAACCAATGAAGATACTGAATGTTTAAAAAAATAAATATGAGCCAGGCTCAGTGGCTCAGCCTGTAATCCCGCACCTTTAGGAGGCTGAGGTGAGTGAATTGCCTGAGCCTGAGGGTTCAAGACCTGCCTGGGCAGGTGAGACCTCATTTCTACAATAAATCAAAAAAAATTAGCCGGGTGTGGTAGTGCGTGCCTGTAATTCCGGCTACTTGGAAGGCTGAGGCAGAAGGATCGTCGGAGCCCAGCAGGTCGAGGCTGCGGTGGCTGGGAGCGGCCACTACACTCCAGTCTGGGCGACAGAGTGAGACTCCAACTCAAAATAAATAAATAAATAAATAAATAAATAAGCACCTAATCTGTCTATCTGATAGGTTTAACTTGGGTATTTATCAAATATAAATTAAAATCTATCACCACAAAAACACATACACAAGAAAGATTATAGATATTTTCTATATAAAAGACAAAATTTAGAAAGAATTTGGGTGTCCATAACTTGCAAAAGGGGTAGATTTTTTATTGTTAGATATACATTATTGCTACTTGCAGTAACATGGACAAATATCAAAAAACATTATTCTGAGTGAAGGCAATATTATAAAAAAGTAGTTATTGTATAATTTAATAAAAAGTAAGTTCTAGACGAGGCAAATCTAATCTACAGAGGAAATAGGCAAGTGGTTATTTTTGAGAGTTGAAGTTGGAAAATGATTAGAGAAGAACACAAAATAACTTTCTGAAGTGATAATAGTATTACATATCTGTAGAGGTCGGGATTATAAGAGTAAATTTATTCAAAATTTAAACATGTTTAAGATTTATACATGAATTTTATGTGAACTTTACATCACATTTTTTAAAAAGTAATAAATATTGACCTCTGATTAATGTTATAATAAAGCAGCATCTGTAGGAAGGTTACATCCAAAATTGACTGTAAAATTCATCAAGAACTAACACAAGTTGATGAATGGATAGAAAGATAGATTGATATATATGTGATTAAGCACACATGGTAAAATGTTTTTGGTAGACTCTAGATTATAGATATATTAGTGTACACCATAAAATTCTACTTTGTTATGCTTACATTTTTATAATAAAATTATTTCTATAAATATATTAACAAGAGTTTAAGTCTAGGAATTAGAATTAGAAATATATAAATACTAAGAATTCATCCAGTTTTAAAATTAATATTTACAATTAATAGACATTTTCTATAATTTCAAATGTGAAGATATTTAATCTATATACTTTTATCAAATTTATGTTAAAATATTGCATATTTTTATTTAATTAACTAATTCCACATGTTTTTATATAAGCTATAAAGCTCTGAAATACTGATATACCCAGTTCAGTATTTTTTTTTTTTTTTTTTTTTGAGTTGGAGTCTCACTGTGTTGCCCAGACTGGAGTGCAGTGGCCGCTCCCGGCCACCGCAGCCTCGAACTGCTGGACTCCGGCGATCCTTCCACCTCAGCCTTCCAAGTAGCCGGAATTACAGGCATGCGCTACCACGCCCGGTTGATTTTTTGATTTATTGTAGAGATGAGGTCTCGCCTGCCCAGGCGTGTCTCGAACACGGGCTCAGGCAATCCACTCACCTCAGCCTCCCAAAGGCGCGGGATTACAGGCTGAGCCACCGAGCCCAGCTCAGTTCAGTATTGAATTAACATTTATTTATTAGTTAAGGCAATGTAAATAAAAAAGTGTGCAATAATGACACATGCTTTTGCTGCAAAGGAAATGTGTAAAATTTTTTTATTAATAAAGTGAATTGTCATATATATGTATATGCATATATACACACTTGTTTCTGTATTTACACACACAGAGTGGAACAAATTGGGTCTCCCAAAAAGATATTGTTGTAGTCCTGACTCCAGTAACTGTGAATATGATGTTATTTGGAAACAGGACCTTAGTAATAATAAATTAAGGTAATCTCATATTGGATTAGTGTGGGCTGTAAACCAAATATGACTTGCATTCTTACAAAGAGAGAGACACAGATTCAAAGTAGAAAATACTATGTGAAGACAGAGGAAGAGACTGAAATGATGTGTCCACAAGTCAAGGAACAATAAATATTATTGGCATCCACCAGACCCTAAGTGAGTGGCCTGGAACAAATTTTTCTTCAGAAACTCTAGAAGAAGCCAGTGTTGCTGGCATCTTTATTTCAAAAATCTAGCCTCTAGAACTGTTTTAAACTATCAAGTTTGTGGTAATTTGTTATGGCAGTCCTAAGACACTATATAGCGACACATACATACATGCATGCATACATATATATGCATAAATATACATATATATTATTTTGATTATAATTATGAGTGTATAAACTTAATATATGAGTATGCATAAATGAGTATGTGTGTATGCATGTATAGGTACACAAATGAGTATAAAATTTAGTTCATCAAAATGAAAATCAAGCCAGATAATTTTCCATACATAGAAACATATCTTTATTATCAAATCAAAGAAATGATCCTTCAAATACATACTATAGCATAATTTTCAAATCTAATATAGTCAGCTGACAATATAATCTTCTAAATAGGTTTACATTAAAATGCCATAAGTATATTGAATTAAAATGTATGTAATTTAGAAAAAAGTTAAATTTCATAAAGATAATTTTTAAATTTCACTATTACATGTGAAGACTGAGAAAGCTTGAGTACAGTGTACAAAAAATTTTCAGCAATTTTATCCCTGGAAGGATATGAAAAGAAATGCAACCAGAGAAGAACAAATAAAAGAGCAAATTAACACCAATGGTTTATGACTTTGATATTATTTTTCTAAAATTTCAAAGTACAGTAAGTTAAAAAAGGATTTGGACATATAATAAAGACTCAATAAAAAATTATTCAATGATTAGATAATCAGATATTTTAAAAAGTGATTCAACTCAATATATTTAAAATAAAGTTGTTAATCTTTATCATGGCCACAAAGAAGAAAATGTATCTTAATGTTGATGCTTTTGTAATGCTATTATATAAAATGTTTTCCATAGACTTATACGGAAATATAATCTGAAAATCAATCTAATAGCCTACCGAAATTTTTTGCTTGTCCTATTTTAAAACTACCTATCAATTCAAGCTAATATTTAAAAGAAACTTGCAATAAATGTTTTCCTTTTCATTAAAAGCTAGTAACTTTGCCGGGCTCGGTGGCTCAGCCTGTAATCCCAGGCATTTGGGAGGCTGAGGTGAGTGGATTGCCTGAGCCTGTGGGTTCGAGACCCGCCTGGGCAGCGAGACCTCATCTCTACAATAAATCAAAAAATCAGCCGGGCGTGGTAGCGCGCGCCTGTAATTCCGGTTACTCGAAAGGCTGAGGTGGAGGGATCGCTGGATCCCAGCAGGCGAGGCTGCGGTGACCGGAAGCGGCCACTGCACTCCAGTCTGGGCAACCGAGTGAGACTCCAACTCAAAAAAACAAAAAAACAAAAAAAAAAACCACAAAAACTAGTAACTTTTGGTTTTTATGGACTATACCATGAATATACATGTAAGTATAGAATGCTAACTGGTAAACTGAATTATGTAACTTGCAAGAAAGATCAAATTTTATCAACACACTTTCTTAATATGATTGCATCATATCTTACAGACATTTATATATTAACACACTCAAACACACACTATGGATAACATGTGTCTCCTCCCTGTGTATGTGTATACATTAATTTTAGTATACTGCTAATTGGTAATTACTAAAATAAGATTTAGAATATTTTTCACAAATGGATTTTTAATTTTTAATATTTTTCTTCAGTAATGTGTTCTTAAGTGTATTTGTTCAAAAGTGGAGAATAGGAAAATTAAGGAGAAAGATAGATGCAAATCCATAGGTATCACATTAAAACTAATCATGAACATACTGTGAACCAGCGTTAAGTTGTACACCAGACTGGCTTCAAAAATGATTATCAAACTGTGTAAGGATAACTGAAACCAGTAACAGAGTAAACACTGTGTTAGAATAATAGGGTGCTGACAGGGTGGATGCCTTCCAGCTGAATCATTTTTCCATTCCTAGAAGATTTTGAAATGGAGAATTAAGCATTGTCTACCTCAGGGTTACTCAGTCAGAATGTATTTCTGCAGATGAGCTTGCTGATATGACACAGAAATGCACAGTGATAAGTCTTATAAGTTCCAGTGCTTGCAGGCATGAGTCCTGCACATTGAGCAGGCTGGGTCAATGCTGCATCCTCAGTTTGCTCTAGACAACGACAAATAGAAAACACCATGCAGCTGTAGAACAAATACTTGATGGGAAAATAAGTCAAGCATTATACTGTGGTGTCTTTTGACACAATTGAGAAATGAATCCCTTAGGGGGCCTGTGGAGAAATTCATAAATATGTAAAACAGTTAAGTCTTTGGAAAGTATATTACTTGGTAGGATTAGATTTAGAAATAGGGCAGGCTATAGCTTTCTTACATTTCAGAGCTTTGTGACTGAAAACAAGACTTTTGATAAATAGCACAAACATAATGGCAAATGGCAAATCAAGAGATCCAATCTATGAATTGTCATTTAGCCAGTGTAATTCCAACATTGATTATTATCAGTTCATCCAAGTCAGCCATGTTGAGAATCTGTCTTTTCTTTAATTAAACCATGAATGCAGGGACATATCTACTTATTTTCATGCTGTATTTGTAATCCTCTAGGCTAACTTCCCTCAGACACCGGTACACAAAGAACATCCTTGCTCTAGTCTATAGTACAAGTTTGCCCAGACAAGGCAGGCAATTCCAGCTTTAATTCAAACAAAAAATACATGAGATGATTATTTATTCTACTGCTTCAAATAGTATTAAATATTCCAAACTGAAATGTAATTGGCTGAAATGATTTGTTTTTAGAATTATGCATACCCCATAATCCACACAACGACAAGAGAGATTTGCACATATCTGTGAACATAATTCTATTTTACTATGCAATTCTGAAAATGAACTCTCCTGAGCTATAAAACAACCAAACAAATGCATGTTTAAATGCTTTATCTCTTCATTATGTTAATCGTTTGGCTTAACACTTGCAGCAGGTGTAAACATGCATGGAGCATAGCAGGCACTCAAAAAGTGTTGACTCAACTATTCTAGTTAACCTCAGAGAAATGTTTTAGATGAAATTTGAGACAATGATCTATTGTTTATATAAATGAACATGTGGTGTGACTGTGCTGTGTTGTAAAGAAGCATTGACACAGCAGATAATATGATCAGACCCTATAAGTGACAAGGGTTTCTTTAATTGTCACAGAGAGACAAAGCAGAATACAGTTTCTTTAAAAATAATGTATGACTGCAAACACACTCCATACTTGAGAAAAAAATGTGAATGATTTTTAGAATTTTTTGCAACCTACTAATACTGTTTTCTCAATAACAAAAAGTTTTTAATATTAATTTTCCTCATTGCAATATCTAGAAAAAGATAAATTATGTAATTCTTAGATGTAAAACATAATTTAGCAAGAAACATACATAATAAGCAAAGATGAAAGTCAATTGATTATTAAATATGAAAATTATAAATATAAATTATGATGAAACATATAGTCAAATAAGATTAAATAATTTAAATATTAGGAAATATGAATATCAGCAATATTTACATTTAAAACTTTATTATAATATTATTTGCAGGTGCTTGGAGTTTTTACTAACTCTTTTGAAGAAACAAAATATACATATATGTGACATAATTTTACATTTTAAACAAGACTCTTCTGTTGCTCCTTTTTAATTGTGGTTTATTGTCCTTTCAAGCACAAAGCAGAATTGCACATCTCTGCCTTCTTGCAAATAGGTGGAGCCATGGAACAAGTCCTGGTCAACAGACTGTAAGAGTTGTGGTTATAAAAGAGTAATGGTAGGTATGATATTTTGTGCTCAAGCATTTAATTGATAGTTTAAGACTCTCAAGTACTCTTACTACTAGCTGTGGTAAAAAAAAAAAAAAAAAAAAAGAGGTTAAATCATCTAGATGCTTCCATAACATATTGGTAGGTCTCCCTAAGATAGTGTCTTAAAAATATTATGTGGAGTAGAATTACCTACCAAACCATGTTGAATTTATAGTATAAGTACTAAAAGTTTGTTGTGTTTAGCCACTAAGATTTAGAATTGCTGGTTGCCACAGAATAATCTGACATAATCTCCCAAATCCACAAATATTGAATAGTGTAACTATAATGGTTCTAGTCCAGCTTCATTCAGAAATTTATTTCTCACATTTTAAAAGTTAAAAAAATTAAAATAAGACCTAACTTTGTTTAATAATCACTTTTTACATTTCATAAGTGTTTTTAAATTGCTATTTAAAGTAACTAAGGAATCTATAAGCAGATCATATAATGAAGAATTCAAAATAGTAAAAGATTTAGGAAAATAGTTATTACACCCATCAGATATTTTCTGATTACTATGTGATGTTTTCCTTATCATTTTGTCCTTTTGTCTATAAAAAGTACAAATAAGAAAACAATGAAAAGCTAAATAATTAATGAGTTAATGGTTCAGGTTTACATAAATGGTTGTATATATTACATAAATGTAAATGCATTTATATACATAGAGATAAATGCAAATAAATATCTATAATACCCTGCTATCCTCAATCATAATTTCATAGCAAAAAACTTGAAACAAGAAGATGAAAAAAATAATACCACCTTGAAGAATTTGTTCAAGGAGAGGGAAATTGTGTAGAAAAATGGACATAAAGGTCATTTCTTCATGCACATATTCAGTGATTGATGGTCTACTTTTGAAGAGTTTCCTGTGAATCAAGAAATAAAGTGTTATAAAGAAATCACAGGAGTGTAATGAATTATAGTTAAAATGTAAGGAAAAAATTGTGTAGTCCAGCTCATGACAGGATTCATGGAAAAGGGAACCTGAATATAGAAAGTTAAAATGCCCGTGGTACTAATGTTAAGTTTATTTGTGTCCTTGAAGAGATATAGGTAGGAAGTGGTGTGTGTTTGTGTATGTGTGTGTGCGTGTGTGTGTCTGTGTATGTGTGTGTGTTATTGAAGTACATGATAAAATCTCTTAAAATATTTGGCAAGTTAGTGAACAAATAATTACCTTACAAAAATATATTACAGAGGCACTTTTTCCTGGTTCTGGACAGAATTCTGAGAAACTAAAATGAAAACACTTCTTTTATGTTTTAGGCATAATGCTCAACAGTCACTTTTATGGATACTACCTGAAATAACACCTGTAAACCTGCATTTATTTATGTGTATACATATCTATACATGTGTATTTGTATATTTGGTGGGGTTATCTGGTATAAAAACATTTTATGATATGCTGTCTTATCCACGTGTCAGTGTTAATCCATTCATATAAGATATGAAAAACTTCAAAATGGTATTGCCAAAAAGATGAAGAAAGCAACTCACACAAGGAAAATATCATTGACAAATTATTTTCCAAATTATAACTAATAAAGAAAATTTCACTCAATTGGGAAGACAATATATTTTCAAAGTATTTCTCTTTGGGGGGGCAGAAAGAACTTGCTCTGCTACATACACCTATGGTTTGTAAAAAGAACAAAGTTAAGAAATAAGAAATGTTGTATTGACCCAAAAAATCAAATGAATGAAGGTGAGTTATAGATAAATTCTTATCAGGCCGAACATTTCTATCCACATTCTTACCCACTGACGACCTAGTGGAGATTAACAAATCTTAGTTTAGTTGTTTTTTGTTTGTTTGTTTTTTTAAACACTGGTCTTCTATATACTTTGACACTTAAAAAAAATGATTGATACACAAAGGAATAGAACTTATCTTTTAAATGTATATTATACAATGCTAAAAATCACCATATTAAAGAATCTTATAATGGGAAAACTGAAATTGAAGGATTCAATAAATCTCATTCCTTGTCATATGCTACTTATTAACAAGCTCAAAATTAAGACTAGGTTCAGATTAGAAGAAACAACATAATTTTGGGGTCCCTAATGGTTTGTGTTTGCACACTGAACACCAAGTCTGCAACATAAAATTATAAGTATTATTTATGGTAATCCACTGTTTGAGTTAAATTTGCTATCTTTGTATAATAGATATGTTAGAATGCATGATGCATTTGATGCTGAGTTAATAAAGGGATGTGGAGATTTTATATATATTTATATATATATACACAAAAATATATGCTCTACAGACATATAGAACATATAAAACAGATACATATATTAAATACATACATATATTTTTAGTGCAGACTTTTTCCCCTAATAAATATGTAAAAATAAAAGTGCTATTGTGATAATCTGTGCAAAATGTTATTCTCCTCTGATTTTGTTTGACCATGGAGTACATGGTTTTACCCAGGGACTCAGAGCTAAAACTAAGAAAATAAATTATGTCAGTAGAACTTCATTCATCTCTTGAAAAGCAGGGTCTGAGGCATGGGAAGTGAACAACAAATGATGGAACAGTTTCAGGGTCCGTGAAGCACAAGAAGAGAAAATCCGAAATTCACCTTCCATTATGCAGACATCTTTCACAATTTCACATGGATGACTGATAGCAATAAATGAAAATAACAGATAAACAAGATTCTTTTTATCAGGTAGTAATGAGAACTTGGATACAACATTAGGAAAAACCAGTGAATGTAGACATGTGAAATTGATTAATTCTGTGTATTTTTCTTATCACCTTGTATTTTTACTTGATTCAACCAGTCATTCCGCTAATTTTGATTTTTTATCAAAGCCTAATATCTTAGTAGAGCTAAACAATTGCTAATGCTATTAAAGTGCTTGTTATAAAGTATGTTTTCTTTATCAACACTTAAATGTATTACTATAATCACAGTTACTTCATGGGTTTAAAGGTACTGAGTTTATCAAATAAATTTGAGCACTATGTCTTAATTTACATCATGATTTTCAGTTTTACAGGTATTGTCCTGTAATCCATTTCTCAAATGAATGCTTCCTATAAGTCTGGATCTTTATAAAAGAAATTTCAAGACGGGCTCGGTGGCTCAGCCTGTAATCCCGCGCCTTTGGGAGGCTGAGGTGAGTGGATTGCCTGAGCCCGTGGGTTCGAGACCCGCCTGGGCAGCGAGACCTCATCTCTACAATAAATCAAAAAATCAGCCGGGCGTGATAGCGCGCGCCTGTAATTCCGGGTACTCGGAAGGCTGAGGCGGAAGGATCGCCGGAGCCCAGTGACTGGAGGCCACGGTGGCCGGAAGCGGCCACTGCACTCCAGTCTGGGTGACAGAGTAAGACTCCGACTCAAAAAAAAAAAAAAGAAACTTCAAATGCTTCTAATAAATTGAAAATAATGTATATTTAGTCTAATATTTTCAGGTCTTAATAGACCAATATGTTTCATCTCTTTTGTTTTTGTTTTTTAATCCTCAGTAAATATACAATAGCAAACAACAGCAGTGCCCTAAAATCTTAATTAAGATTCTATGATAAAAGGCTGTTTGTGTACAGATATTCAACTAGTAGTCACATAAAATCATGACATGAGGGGGCAAACAACTAAGAACAACAACATAATAAGAGCAAGATCTAAAGCAGCTACAAATAACATGTGTCAGTCATTTCCACTTAATTCCTTTTCACAGCAAGTAAATTAATGAAATAAATTGAGGTTAGTGACCTCCTCCTCTTTCACACTCTCTTTCATTTTTCATTCCAGTCTCTTAAGAGTTATGCTTGACTCAAAGATTTTAAAAAGTAGTGGAGGTTAAAAGTCCTCCACCGACTATGATCTCATCTTGCCTAGCATTGATTATCTCTCCTGTTCGTAGTAATCATATGAGTTGATTACAGAGAGTAATTCAAATTTGTCTTTACATTGTTAAATTCACTCAGGTAGAGAAAAAGCTGGCCTTGGTTTTCTGGTTTGCTCAAAGTTCAGGAGACACACAGATAAAAGAACTGAATTAGCCTTTCCATCTTCCCAGAGAGCTTCTCTTTTTACAACTTGTCAGCCATTTGGGAAAACCAGATTGCTCTTATTTTTAGAGATTCATATACTTTTAACCACATCCAGCAGGAATTACCAACAAGCAAATAAAAACTACCTTGAGAAAGCAAAGTTTTTATTTTTAAATAAAAATCCACTTTCTATTCCAGTATCTTAGCCAAATAGACAGATGTTCTCTAATCCTATTTTGAAATAATAATAATTACAGTTAAAGTTTACTGTATTTCCAGATTGCCGTGTATCAGAGATCAAAAATACATTTAAACTCAGAAAAATGTTGCTGTTTGCTGAGAACCACTAATGTGTCTATAGCAGCTGCTGTTCTCTCCCTGGTGTGAAATCTCCGACTATCTTGTCTACATCACAGATTCAGAGTTAGCACCTGTTGCACTTGCTGCCCACCCTGAGATGTTTATAGTCACAATTTTAAGTGCTTTGATGGTGAACATCTATATCTAAGAATACAGCTTCCAAATTATTTTTCTAATGTAGTCCTTTAAATTTCATCATTTCTTGAAGAACTTAACTTCCTCTCAAAGCATTGTGAGGTTTGTGTTACAGTAGTGGTAACAAAAAGCAAAAAATGGTGATGGAAGCCTAAAGTTCCTTAAATGTCTGGTCCCCTCTTCAAAGTTAGAGAGGTGGCTCCACCTTTTTTCTCTGATCTACTTTAACTGTTTTTCTTAATCTTAAAAAAAAAAAAAAAGTGATTGGGGAGGTCAAGAGGCAAACTTCAGCAGCTCAGACCAGAGATACCTAGTCTCATGCACACATTAACTGTTCCTAGAAATAAAAACAGTTTTATGTACTGAACTAGGGGGGAGTATTTTAAATTGGGAATGTGAAGAGAAGCAATAACTTTTTCACTAGTTTTTAGAAAAGATTTACTATGGAATACAGCCAACTCCCGATTGTTGTTGAATAAAATTGTGTAACCAGAATACATTGTGATCACAAACCTTGAATTATGTCAGCAAACCAGTAGTTTCATCATTGATTTCCCAGCAAATTTTGTGATCTCAGGGTCTAGCAGGATCACAGAGAATAAAAGAAATGCAAAAATAGCTTTGAAATATGCCTGTGATAGCCAATAGTTCCATATCATTTATCAGTAGTCAGCATCTTGAAGTATATGGATGGAAATTGTTTTTGATTAAAGGGTGGTTTGCATGTGTAAAAATAGTAGCAATACAGGAAGAGAGAATAAGTTGAAAAAAACAAAATCAGCTTTGAGTCAGATTATTTCTATCACTAAGTTGCCTCTGAAGTTATAAAATATCAGAAATCCCTGCACTGTAGTTCAAAAATTCTAGCAATAGTAAACTTTGGATATTACTCAAATGATTCCAATTTCTTGTTAAATTTCTGGATCTGTTTCCACATTGGCAGTTGTTTTTATTTTAACAAGATTAGAATTGTTACCACAATTGTTGTTGGCTATGATATAATTATTTTATAATTTTTAAAAAACCTACTAGGTTTAGTTGCAGAATATAATAATTGACAGGTGGTATTACAATGTGTGTGTGTGTGTGTGTGTGTGTGTGTGCGCGTGTGCGTGTGCGTGTGCGTGTGCGTGTGTGTTTATTAGTCTGGTAGAACTGCTGAATTTATGAGTGTTCATTATAAATTAATGGTCTTCTTAATTAATATTAACTATAGGCTTACCCTTGTAACTGCTTCACTTTTGAATTATGTGAAGTTATTTTTCTATTAGAACCTCAAGTTATAAAAGACTGGGAACAGATTTATAAGTCTGAAAAGAATATACACAAGAAACAAAAACCACCTGTGTCTAAATATTTTAATTAACAGGACTGAGAAAAAAGATCATGTAGTTCAATATACATATATAAGTATTCTAAAAAATATTGTTCAGAAAGATAATGTGTAATATAATAAGTTTACTTTTTTTAAGGGGGAGGGAAATCTTCCAAATTATATTAATACAATTCAAACCATTTGTTCTTAGAGGAAAATAGCTTGTTAATCAAATCCCAGGTTGCTTGTAAAGACTCACTCCAAGACATTCACCTTATTGTGTCCACGACTCCTAATATATCATTTTTTAGCTTTAAATGATCCACTTTAAACTACTTGAATATTGACACAAAAATGCTGTAAATGTCTCTTGAACTTTCCCCACTAAGACTCTAACAGAACACTGGTAAAGAGGTGGCTTACTTACCATAATGATTTCCTTTGATTAATGTTGTTTATTCTGGTTATCGTTTGAGAAGTCAATTGTAGAGTACCACAACAAGCTATGAAGAAAAAAATTCCAATTAATTTTTCTGTTTTGAAAACTTTAATGTCAAACAAGTTTTAGAAATTATTTAACCCTAAAATATAGAGCTAATAGTTACCCTCTAACATTTCAAATATTGTGTGTGTGCCAGTTTATTTTGAAAAAATATTTTTCTGAAATACACATACACAGAAGTATACCCACACACACATATATATATACACATACATTAATATATAGGTAATTTATATATATGAATATCTACTTAGAGTGATCATTTGCTTTAAGGCTATTTAAATAGTGAGTAAATTCAAATTCATAGAACGCTAAGTGTTTTTTGCTTTCTGAAAAATAGATAAGATACTACTAGATTTCTGTATAAGAAGTATGGGAGATGGTTTGCAAATATTTTCTCTCATTTATGTAGGCTTTCTCTTTTTTTGTTGATAGTTTACTGTTCAAAAGCTTTTTAGTTTGATGTAATTTTATTTGTCAGTTTTGCTTTGGCTGTCTGTGTTTTTGAGGTCTTTCTCAAGATATCTTTGCCCATACCAACATCCTGTAGCATTTCCTAAATGTTTTCTTATTGTAGTTTTATTGTTTCAGATTTAACATTTAAGTCATTAATCCACTTTAAATAAATGTTCATATATGTTGACAGATAGATGTGTTTCATTTTTGTCTATATGGATATTCAGTTTTCTCAGCATAATGTATTGAAGAGACTGCTCTTTTCCCAATGTATGTTCCTGATATCTGTTTCAAAAATGAGTTGGCTGTAAATGAGTAAGTTTATTTTGGGGCTCAATAATTTGTTCAATTGGTGTATGTCTGTTTTTAGACCAGTCCCACACTATATTGGCTACTTTCACTTTGCAGTATATTTTGAAAACGGGTAGTGATACCTCCAGCTTTGCTACTTTTGATAAGATTACTTTGGCTGTTCAGGTTTTGTGTGTGTATGTGTGTGGTTGCATAAAAATTTGGGATTGCTTTTTCTTTTCTTTTTTTTAACTTTTAACTTTTTTATTTTAAAGATATGGGTTGCAATTCAGAGTTAGTTATACAACTGTTCATTATGCAGATACCCTTGTTCATGAGGTGTGCCCCTCCTTCCCCAGGCAGATTTCCACTACTGCCAATCCCACTACTCTGCGCCCCTCCCGACAGTTTCCTGCTACTGTGAAAAAAATGTTACTGTTATTTCTATAACAGTATATCATTTTGGGTGGGTGAGGAAATAATGATATTATCTATTCTAATACATAATATAGGGTATAGTTTTATTTTTCATTTATTTTTTTTTAACATTTTTTGTTGTTGTTGTTTGTTTGTTTTTTGAGTCGGAGTCTCACTCTGTCGCCCAGACTGGAGTGCAGTGGCCGCTCCCGGCCACCGCAGCCTCGACCAGCTGGGCTCCAGCGATCCTTCCGCCTCAACCTTCCGAGTAGCCGGAATTACAGGCATGCGCTACCACGCCCGGCTGATTTTTGATTTATTGTAGAGATGAGATCTCGCTGCCCAGGCGGGTCTCGAACCCGCGGGCTCAGGCAATCCACTCACCTCAGCCTCCCAAAGGCGTGAGATTACAGGCTGAGCCACCGAGCCCAGCTAGTTTTATTTTTTGTTGTACTCTTTCAATTTCTTTTACCAGTGGTTTATAGTTTTTGTTGCATGTTTCACTTCTTTGGTTAATTTTTTCCCCTAGGATTCAATTTTTATTTTTTAACTATTGTAAATGTGATTGCTTTTTTTGTTACTATTTTTTCCAGACTGTTCACTAATGGCATATAAAAATGCTACTAATTTTTGTGTGTTGATTTTTTTTACTCTGCAACTTTACTAAATTCATTTATGAGTTCTAATAGTTTTTTGACAGCATCTTTAGGTTTTTCCTAAAGATCATGTTGTCTATAAACAAGGACAACTTGACTCCTTTCTTTACAGTTTATATGCTCTTTATTTTTTTCTCTTTTCTAATTTGTCTAGCTAAGATATTCCAATACAATTTTGAAACAAAATTGTCAAGTGATTAACAATCAGAATATATAAGTAACACAAACAACTTAAAAGCAAAACAGCAAATTGTCTGATTTTAAAATATTTAAATGCTCTGCATAGATATTTATCTAAAGAAGATATACAGATGGCCAATGAGAATATGAAAAAATATTCAACATCACTAACCAAATGTAAATCAAAATAGCCATGAGATATTATCTAACCCCAGATGAAACATCTATTACCAAAAATACAAAAATAAAATAGCATGATGACAAGGATGCAGAGAAGGGGGAATGTGTGTGCATTGTTGATGAGCATGTAAATTAGTCTCGCACCTATGGAAAAGAGTATGACAGTTTCTCAGGAAAACTAAACATAGAAATATTATGTGATCTAGCATCCTATTGCTGGGCATATATACAAAAGAAAGGAAGTCAACATACTGAAGTGATATCTGCACTCCAATGTTTATCACAGTGCAACTCACAGTAGCAAGGAAGGAAACCCTAGTGTCTATCAATAGAAGAGTGGATAAAGAAAACGTGGCACATATATACAAAGGAATATTATTAACCATAAAAAAGAATAGAATGCTATCATTTGCAACAATATGGTTGGAACTGGAGGGCATTTTGTTAAGTGAAATAAACCAGGCACAGAAAGACAAATATTACACATGCTTACACATATGTGGGGGCTAAAAACATTGATTACATGGAAGTAGAATGATAATTATCAGAGACTGGGATGGTAGATTTGGAGTGGGCAGTGAAGAAAAGTAAACTGGTTAATTTGTACAAACATAAGTTAGATAGAGGTAATAATGTTTGCTAGCATAGTAGGGTAACTATAGTTAGCAACACTGTATATTGTATTTCAAAATAGCTAGAAGAAAAGATTTGGAACATTCTCTGAACACAGAAGTGATAAATGTTCGAGGTTATGAATGACAGTTACCTTGATTTGATCATTATACATTGTCTATTTGTATCAGATATTGCTTGTACCACATATACAGCTACTATGTATCTTTTTTAATTTTTAAGATGTGGGGTACAATTCAAGGTTAGGTATGCAAATGTTCATTATGCAGGTACCCTTGTTGATGAAGTGTATCCCCCCACCCCTGCCAGTCTCCCACTATTGCCAAGCACTCCCCCACCACCACAGTTTCTCACCACTGTTAATTCCTTTCTTATAGTATTATGATAATTGTTCAAGGTCTGTTGACGGGTGAGAACATGTGGTACTCAATTCTTTGTTTCTGTGATAAATCACTCAGTATTATGAATTCTACGCCCAGCCAAGTTGCTGCAAAGTGCATAATTTTCTCTTCTTTATGGCTGCATAATATTCCATCATGCATATGTATCACATTTTTATCCAGTCCTCTTTTGATGAACCATGGATGGTTCCATGTTTTGCTATTGTGAATAATGCTTCAATAAACATGTGTATACAGCTATCTTTTTCATAAGTGATTTGAGTTCATCCAGGTATATGCTCAGTAGGGTGATTGCAGGATCATATGGAAGGTTGATTCTTAGATCTATTAGGAATCGACAAACTGTTTTCCATAGAGGTTGTACTAGTTTACACTCCCACCAACAGTATAAAATTGTTCCCTTTCCTGCATCCGTATGTCTTCTTTTGAGAAGTGTCTGTTCATATCTTTTGCCCACTTTACAATGAGGCTATTTATTTTTTTCTTTTCAGCATTTTTGAGTTCCTTGTAGATCCTAAATGTTAGGCCTTTGTCAGATATAGAGTTGTCAAATATATATATTTTTTCATTCTGTGGGCTGTCTTCCTGCTCTCTTGATGGTTTCTTCGGCTTGGCAGAAGCTTTTCAGTTTGATGAGGTCCCACTTGTCTATTATGGCATGGGGATTGGGGTTTTGATCAGGAATTAGTGGCCAGTTCCAATTTCCATAAGGGTGTCTCCTGCATTTTCCAAGGTTCTTTAGTTTGTAGTTTTACATTTAGGCCTTTTATCATTTAGAGTTGATTTTTGTGTATAGTGATTGCTAGGGGTCTTATTTTAAAGAGAAAAAAATAAATCAAAAGTGATAAAGATAGAAAAAATTATAAACTCAAAATAAAAAGACAGATGATTTCCTCAACTTAGTATCTCTTCTTTGCTATTACAAGTGTTCATTTTTCTCACATATTCACTTTACTGTCAGTATTTGTGATTAATGTGATTTTACTATGAAGTTCTCATCAGGTCACACATATATTTTATCCTTATTGACATTCAAGATTTTCAACATCTGTCAATTTTTGAATCTTAGTCACCACAATCACTCATTAATTTCTCTTTCTTAAGACTGCTACTCAATACCATCTCCGCAATTTATTAATTTTTTTATAACTCCAAACTTTTCACATGCTGACATTGTTCAAGCTATTTGTTGGAATAATTTATAAACTAATATTTGGAGAAACATGATGTACACTCTTGGTAATGTCAATTTTCACATAGTAATAGTCTCAGACTTCAGGTATTATTTTAAGGATATGGCAGACAACAAAGCCAGAAGCTTTGTTCTCATGAAATAAAATTTTAAAGACTCATATCAAACTTTTGCTATTAAAAATTATAATAATAATAATGATAGTTATGGAATAAGCAAAATGATAATTCTGAACATTTTTATGTGTCATCTCATGTATCATTCTGAAAGTTTTGAATTACTATTATGCTTACCATATAGAAAAATGCATCAAAACTTCTAAAGGTTTAAAATTTTGCCCACTGTTACATAAATAGTGCAGAACTTGAATTTGAGCGCAGGTCTGTAATACTCCGAAGCTCATGTTGTTAAGTAGCACCAAAGTGCACCAAGTCCTGTGAAACACATAATGGCATTAAAAGGAGGCTAATGTAATGCATTTTAAAGCTTTTCTTTCATTATATTTCTAGATTCACACATATAGCTTCATTGCATAAGTATGTACTTAAAAGAAAATTAAGTAAAGTACCATTTCTCATTTCTGAAATAATTAATGATCATGCTAAGAGCATAATTTTTGCCATTTTTATTAAGGGCTGTTATACTGTTTAATTTTATTTATATATCTAAACCATGGTAATCTTATAACATGTATTTTGATGTGTTTATTTATCATGTTAGAAAAAAATAAATGGTGTTTTTAAAATATAGCTTATTCACAAGGTTATTAAAAGTTTTATATCTTGACATAATATCATATTGTCTGAAGCACAAAAATAATAATATGTTGCTTATTTATTTGTTTATTTGACAATAATCATGATTACCTCTTCCACTAGGCACAGTTTTATAGTCATTAGAACAAAATAAATGTATTTATACTCTCATAAAACTTATACCTAGCCGGGCTCGGTGGCTAAACCTGTAATCCCGCGCCTTTGGGAGGCTGAGGTGAATGGATTGCCTGAGCCCGCGGGTTCGAGACCCGCCTGGGCAGCGAGACCTCATCTCTACAATAAATCAAAAAATCAGCCAGGCGTGGTAGAGCATGCCTGTAATTCCGGCTACTTGGAAGGCTGAGGCGGAAGGATCGCCGGAGCCCAGCAGGTCGAGGCTGCGGTGGCCGTGAGCGGCCACTGCATTCCAGTCTGGGCGACAGAGTGAGACTCCAACTCAAAAACAAAAAAACAAAAAACAAAAATAACTTATGCCTACCAAGAATAGATAAAAATTTGAAATAAATAAGTATATATGTGTATGTGAGTTGTGTGTGTGTGTGTGTGTGTGTGTGTGTGTGTGTGTGTGTGTAAAATGGTAGAAAAGTTTGTACCTGGTTATTCTGTATCTAATGTTATAAGATAGATATGTTTACAAAACTATACAGATAAAATTGCAATGTCTTAGGTTTTCTTTTAAATTATAGTAATAAAAAATTATTAAAAATGGGCATTCTGCAATATTAACTTTTAGCAGTTTTTTTGAGATTGCATGTTTTCTTTTTGTTTTGTTTGTCTCCTTGTGTTGACTCTGTGCAATTGCCACAGCTTCCTATTTAGTCTATGTAATCACTAAGGTATATCTCAGTGGAAATCAGAATTCTTTCCTCAGTTCTATGAGGAAGTAAAAATAATTGTGTATCAGAAGTTCATGACTTGAACTGGAAGTAATAGAAAATAAAGTGAAAACAAAATAGCACAAACACAGCACAAAAACAAACTCTAACTGTATTCATAAACATATCCCTTGAGATAATAAAACATACTGATTGTTTCTCCAGAAGTAACAATAGAAGACATTTCAGACAAAAATAAAAATGGAATGCTCCAATCTAAACCAAATATTATGCTGTGGTTTTTTTCTACCTTACAATCAAGACATCATGTAGAAAGAGGTTCATTGAGTACAGTTGTTGTCTCTGGATCTCTTGTGTTTCTGTACATTTTGAGAGCAGAGGCACTGATTACGGATTATCTTAAAATTTTTTTCACTATGTTTTCAAGAATGCTTGTATGTTTAATTACCTTGAAAGATAGTATAGCTCTCCCAAACAAAAAGCATATTTTCCAGGATTGAAATGTTGTGTTAGTGACTTCCTGCTGAGCAAAGAGAAGATGTACCTACTGCCTATTATAAAAGTCGATTTCTCTAAGTTCGAGGTCCATTTCCTGTAATGTATCCCACAACATGTGAAGGTGTCACTTGGCCTTCTTGATGTCAGCCTGTACGATTGCGACTCATGGAACCTAGATATTGTTATTTCTGTGGTAAATAATGATTTTTATATCTGATCCAAAGTACTCATCTCTTCTGTCAACATCTGCATAACTGTGTCATGCTAACTTATTAGTAAACTGAAAAAGTCACAGTTACATCATGGTTCTTTAAAAAGGTAGATGAAAGGAGATTCCTATGTCTCATCATACACAAAAATTGACTCAAGATGGAATAAAGACCTAAATGTAAGACTTGAAACTATAAAACACTAGAAGAAAACCTGAGAAATCTCTTCTTGACATTAGACTAGACAAATAATTCATGACTAAGACTTCAAAAGCACATGAGACAAAACCAAAAATGACAAATGAGACTTCATTAAACTAAAAAGCTTCTGCATAGTCAAAGAAATAATCAACAGAGTAAATAGACGACCTGCAGAATGGGAGAAAATATTTGCAAACTATGCAACTGACAAAGAACTAATATCCATAATCCACAAGAAACTCAAATAACAATAACAAAAATACTGTATTAAAAAGTGGAAAAAGAGACGGGCTCAGTGGCTCAGCCTGTAATACTGCGCCTTTGGGAGGCTGAGATGAGTGGATTGTCTGAGCCCGTGGGTTCGAGACCCACCTGGGCAGCAAGACCTCATCTCTACAATAAATCAAAAATTAGCCAGGCGTGGTAGCGCGCGCCTGTAGTTCCAGCTACTTGGAAGGCTGAGGCGGAAGGATCACCAGAGCCCAGCAGGTCCAGGCTGTGGTGGCCGGGAGCAGCCACTGCACTCCAGTCTGGGCAACGGAGTGAAACTTCAACCCCCCCAAAAAAAAAAGTGGAAAAAGGACATAAACATTAAAAAAAAAAAACATACAAAAGACCCACAAGCACATTAAAAAAAGTTTGCTATCACTAATCATTAGAGAAATGCAAATTAAAACCACAATGAGATATTATCTTATACCAATGAGAATGGCTATTATTAAAAAGTAAAAAATAATAGATGTTGGCAAGGATGCAGAAAAAAAGGAAACACATATTCTTGGTGAGACTGTAAATTAGTACAGACTTTATGGAAAATGGTATGGATATTTCTCAAAGAATTGAAAGTAAAACTACCATTTAACACAGCAATCCCACTACTGAGTATCTACCCAAAGGGAAAAAAAAATCATTAAATCAAAAAGATACCTGCACACATATGATTATTGCAGCACTGTGTACAATAACACATATAAGGACTTGACTCTAGTGTCCATCATCAAATACTTGGATAAAGAAAATGTGGTGTGTGTATGTGTGCATGGAACACTACTACTCAGCCATAAAAAAGAATGAAATTATGTCTCTAGTAGTAACATGGGTATAATTGAAGACTGTTATATATATATATATATATATATATATATATATATATATTTTTTTTTTTTTTTTTTTTTTTTTTGAATTATAGTCTCACTCTGTCACCCAGACTGGACTGGAGTTCAGTGGCCGCTCCCGGCCACCGCAGCCTCGACCTGCTGGACTCCAGCGATCCTTCCGCCTCAGCCTTCCCAGTAGCTGGAATTACAGGCATGAGCTACCACGCCCGCTGATATTTTGATTTATTGTAGAGATGAGATCTCGCTGCCCAGGCGGGTCTCGAACCCACAGGCTCAGGCAGTTCACTCACCTCAGCCTCCCAAAGGCGCGGGATTACAGGCTGAGCCACCAAGCCCAGCTGAAGACTGTTATATTAAGTGAAATAGCTCAGAACAGAAAGTCAAATACTGCATATTCTCACTTATAAGTAGGAACTAAAAATGTGTACAGATGCACATAGAGTGTGGAATGGTAGACATCAGAACCTCAAGGGGATGAAAGGTTGGGAATGGGAAAGAGACGAGATATTAAGAAGTACAATGTATACTATATGAATGAGGACTGCACGAAAAGCCCATATCATACCCCTACACAACATATCTATGTAGCAAAAGTGTATTGTACCCTCTAAAAGTGTAAAATTTTAAAAAGGGCAGCTGATACACAATGTAATATGCTGAGAAAATAAATGTGTCAGATATGATGGCCACTAATTCAAAGACATCTGTCTATAATAGCATCAAATAACATTGGAGAAACTAACTTGCACACATTTAGGTGCATGGTGAATAAATGAATCATTAAAAACAGATTTTTAAAAAATAGATTAAATTGAAAGAATGACAAAAATCAATGTTAAAAAAAACTTTTCAAAGTGATTATTTTCCCAAACTCTTCAAGTTTCAATATCCACATAAATAAATTGCTATATTTTTTAAAAAGCAGGAAGAAAGCATGCAGAGTTTTACTGTTGTTTTTCAGCACTTGACTTCGATGAGAAGCAAAGCATAGAAATATAACTTACTGAAATTTTTCTCAAAGGATGAATAAAATAAATTTGGGTACTTTGCTGTGCTTTGAGTCTACCTTTTAAAACACATTTTTCAGTTATTTTCTCAATGTATTTTTACATAATTTATGAGGAATACAAACAAGAAGGACCAAATGTTTCCCCTCAAAGAGTTTGCAAGTTAGTTGAGAACACTTGACATGGACTTATACAAGGTTAATGAACACGTATAAGAATGCAGTAAAAAATATGAACACAGAAATGGTCATGAAAGTTATAATCATTCTCATTATTATTTTCTTAAAGATTATCACTTTCATAATAATTTAATTCTGACTGAAATTCAATGACAGAAATAATAAATGTAATAAAATTGACTGCTCTGTATTAGGAATTTTACATTACTGATATTTAGTTTTTCCAGCATCTCAATTAAGTTGAATTATTATGCACATCATCTGTATTTTATAGTACAAAACTATAAAATATAAAAAATATTTGTCCTTTATCTGATGAATATTTGAAGACTCAGGAGTGAAAAGCTAACTACATAAGCAAAAATTTCAAGTCTAAATTTTGAACCCTAAAATCAGAATCCGGGATATTTCCATGTGCAATTCTGTTTTTATTTTAGATGACGCACAGATTTGTAATTGTGCGACATCATATGCTGTGTACAAGGACCTCACATACAATCACTTCTCCAGGCCTCTTCTGCAGTAAGAGGGCTTTTTATACATAACATCTTAAAGAACTATACTCAAATAAATAACATTTTATTAATTAAAATAAACTAACAAATAAAAAAGCAAATGGATAAATGAATGAATAAAGGATTGGATAACAAATGACTATTTTTAGGAAGTGAAAAATTAACATGTGTTAACATTCACTTCATGGAAAACATTTTGCTAACTGTAACAAATATAAATATTTATCTGATAAATTTTTTTATTCTCCTTAAATTAGACACTATTTTCACCTTTGCTTTTTCTCATAAAACTGATGATAAGAAACAGGTTCACAATAATGTGAATGAAAAACTAGTTACTATATAGTAAAGCAACTCCTAAAGTAAATACTAACACAATTTTAATGTCAAATAGTAGAGTATATTGTTCAAGAAATTAAGGAATTCAAAGAGAAAAGTCACAAATTTTTAATACATCATAATTTATTTGCACTAACCAACATGTAGAGAAAGATATTCTGAAATGGATGAAGCTATTTAAATAGCAATATCAATAATCAAAATTTAAATACATATGTGAACTGATATATATGGGTAAAATATTTCATCTATTAGAATTCTTGAAAAAGACTGAAAATTTATGATAAAATCAAGGTGTGTCTATAATGTAATTTTATTCTAAGCTAAAAGTTTCAACTCAAATTTTTAAAAATATTCTAATAAATTTTTAAAACCTTTAATAATGAGAAATTAAATTACTTATATAGGATGTATCTATAGCAGAGAAAATATATACTTGTATAACCTCCCCAAATCATTTTACAAAGTTAACATCATACTGACACCCAAACTGGATGAAGATCCAAGAATAAAAGAGAACTACAGACCAATGTCCTTAATGAACATAGATGCAAAAATGCTCAACAAGAGTCTAGCAAATCAGATCCAACAACACATCTCAAAAATCATCAACCATCATCAAGTAGGCTTTACCTCCAAGATGCAGGGCTGCTTCAATATCCACAAGACCATAAATGTAATTAAATATATCCACAGATGTAAAAACAAGAATCACATGATTTTATCATTAGATACAGAAAAGACTTTTGATAAAATCCCGCAACTCTTCTTGATAAAAACTCTCAAACACCTAGGCATAGAAGGAACGTACCTCAAAATAGTAAGCACCATCTATGATAAATGCACTGCCAGCATATTGCTAAGTGGACAGAAACTGGAGCATTTCCCCTGAAAACTGGAATAAGACAAGGCTGTTCATTCTCACCCCTCCTGTTCAACATTGTGTTGGAAGTCCTAGTTAGAACAATTAGACAAGAAAAAGATATTAGGGTTATCCAAGTAGGAAAAGAATTTAAGTTATCCCCCTTTGCTGAAAATATGATCCTATATCTTGAAAATCCAAGAGAATCTGTCAAAAACTTCCTTGCACTGATCAAGGACTTTAGTAAAGTCTCTACATACAAAATAAATGTGCAAAAGACAGTCACATTCTTATACACCAGCAACAAACATTCAGAAAACCAAATAAAAGCACAATCTCATTCACAGTAACCACACACACATACACAAAATACCTCGGCATCTACCTAACCAGAGTAGTGAAAGACCTTTACAATGAAAACAACAAAGCACTGCTCAAAGAAATCAAGGAAGACACAAACAAATGAAAAAATATTCCATGCTCATGGAGAGGAAGAATTAACATTGTTAAGATGTCCATCCTACCAAAGGCAATCTACACATTCAACGTAATACCCATTAAATTATCAACATCCTTTTTCTCAGACCTGGAAATGACAATACAGAAATTCATATGAAAACACAAGTGACCACGAACAACCAAAACAATCCTTAGCCAAAGAAACAAAGTGGGAGGTATCACACTTTCAGAGTCTAAACTTTACTATAAGTCTACAATAATCAAAACAGCCTGGTATTGGTACAAGAATAGGCATATAAACCAATGGAACAGGATAGATATTCCAGAAGCAAAACCTCAATTTCTCAACCAACTCATCTTCTCCAAGGCCTCTACCAACAACCACTGGTGAGAGGAGAACCTATTCAATAAATGGTACCAGGAAAACTGGCTGACCACACACAGAAGATTGAAATAGGACCCCTACCTATCACCACACACAAAAATCAACTCTAAATGAATCAAAGACCTAAACATAAAACCTCAAACTATAAGAATCTTAGAAAACGCAAGAGATACCCTTACAGAAAATGGAGTAGGTAACCAATTTCTGATTAAACCTCAGATGTCCATGCCAAAGAAATAAGATAGACCAGTGGGATCTCATTAAAATGAAAAGTTTCTGCAAAGCAAAAGAAAACATCAAGAGAATGGGGAGACAGTCCACAGAATGGGAAACAGATATTTGCCAACTGTATTCTGGCAAAGGTGTAACCTCAAGGATCTACAAGGAACTCAAATGTGCTGAAAGGAAAAAGCAAACAACTACATTAGAGTGTACAAAAGACATGAATAGACACTTTTCAAAAGAATTACATGGATAGTCAACAGACACATGAAAAAGTGCTCAGCCTCACTAATCATCAGAGAAATGCAAACAAAAATCACATGAGAACCCATCTAATTCCAATAATAATAGCCACCATTAATAAAACAAACTAACAGATATTGGTGAGGATGCAGAGAAAAGGGAACTCTTCTACACTGCTGGTGGCAATGTAAACCAGTTCAACCTCTATGGAAAACAATGTGACAATTTCTAATAGAACTAGAAATTGACTTTCCATATGACCCAGCGATTCTCTTACTGGTAATATATGTGGCTTTGCCGAAGATGAGTTGGTTGAGAAATTGAGGTTTTGCTCTGGAATCTCAATTCTATTCCATTGGTCTATATGCCTGTTCTTGTACCAATACCAGGCTGTTTTGAATATTGGAGCTTTATAATAAAGTTTAAAGTCTGAGAATGTGATACTGTGTTCTTTGTTTGTTTTTTGTTTTGCTTTTTGCTGAGGTTTGTTTTGGTTATTCTTGGTCGTTTATGTTTCCATAGGAATTCCTGTATTGTTGTTTCTAGGTCTGAGAAGAATGTTGCTAGTAATTTGATGGGCATTGAGTTAAATCTGCAGATTGCCTTAGGTAGAATGGACATCTTAACAATATTCATTCTTCCAATCCAAGAGCATGGACTATTTTTCCACTTGATTGTGTGATCTTTGATTTCATTGAGCAGTGTTTTTTAGTTTTCATTGTAAAGGTCTTTCACATCTCTGGTTAGGAAGATGCCAAGGTATTTCTTTTTGTGTGTGTGGCTATTGTGAATGGAATTGTGCTTTTTATTTGGGTTTCCATTTGTTTATTTTTGGTGTATAGAAATGTGATTGTCTTTGAACATTTATTTTACACCCTGAGATTTTGCCGAAGTCCTTTATCAATGCAAGGAAGTTTTTGACAGATTCTCTTGGGGTTTCAAGGTATAGAATCATGTCAGCTGCAAAGAGAGATAACTTGACTTCCTCTTTTCCTATCTAGATACCCCTGATTGCCTTCACTTCTGTGAGTGCTCTAGTTAGGACTTCCAAAACGATGTTGAACAGAAGGAGTGATAGTGGACATCCTTGTCTTGTTCCTGTTTTCAGGGGAAATGGTTCCAATTTCTGTCTGTTTAGCAGCATGCTTGCTGTGGGTTTCTTGTCGATGGCTCTTACTATTTTGAGGTATGTTCCAACTATGCCTAAATGTTTGAGGGTTTTTAATCAAGAAGAGATACTGGATTTTATCAAAAGCTTTTTCTGCATCTAATGATATAATCATGTGGTTTTTGTTTTTATGTCTGTTGATGTATTTAATTACATCTTTGGTCGTATGAATGTGGAACCAGCCTTGCATCCCAGGGATGAAACCGACTTGGTCATGATGGATGATTTTTGTGATGTATTGTTGAATCTGGTTTGCTAGGATCTTGTTGAGAATTTTAGCATCTATGTTCATTAAAGATATTGACCTGTAGTTCTCTTTTTTGTTGGGTCTTTACCTGACATGTGTATCAATGTGATGTTAGCTTCATAAAATTATTTGGGGAGAGTTCCATCTTTCTCAATTGCCTGGAATACTTTCAGTAGTATTGGTATCAGTTCCTCATTATATGCTTTGTAGAATTCTGCTGGAAAACCATCTGGTATAGGGCTTTTTTTGGTAGGTAATTTTCTTATGACATAGTCATTTTCCTGGATTGTTATTGGTCTATTTAGGGTCTCGATTTCTTTTTGTTTCAACCTACGGATGTTGTGTGATGTCAAAAAGTCCTCCATTTCCTTTAGCTTAACTTTGTTTCCATACAAGTGTATATAGTAGTCTCTGATAATCTTTTGTATTTCTTCAGGGTCAGATGTGACTTCACCTTTTGTGTTTCTGATTGTGTTCATTTGGGCTTTTTCTCTCTTCTTCTTGATCAGACTAGTTAGGGGACCATCAATCTTATTTATCCTTTCAAAGAGCCAGCTTTTTGTTTCATTGTTTGTTTGTTTGTTTGTTTTATATTATCTTTTTGTCTCTATGTCCCAGATTTGGGCTTTTATTTTGGTGATCTGAATTCTTCTGCTGAAATTAGGGTTTTTATGGTCTTGCTTTTCCTTATGTGATTTGTTAGGCTCTTAACTTGAGATCTTTCCATTTTTTTCATGTGCATCTGTAAAGATATGAATTCCCCTCTTACTACTGCTCTTAAGACATCCCAGAGATTTTGGTAAGATGTTTCTTCATTTTCATTTGTTTTCAGGTAACTTTTAATCTCTGTTTTGATTTCCATGTTGACCCAGGAGTTGTTTAATATCATGCTGCTTAGTGTCCATGTCTTTGTGGGTTTGGCGGTAACCTTGTTGGTGTTGATATTCTATTCTGAGAAGGTGCATGGCAAAGTTTCAATCTTATGAAATTTTTTGATGCTTGATGTATGACCAAGGAAATGGTCAATCTTAGAGTATATTCCATGTGGTGATGAGTAGAATGTATATTCTATGGTCGTTGGGTGGAGTGTTCTATAGTTATCAATTAAGTCCATTTGGTCAAGAATCAGATTGATGTTCCGGATCTCCTTGCTGATTTTTTGTTCTGATGACCTATCTAGGGTTGGGAGTGAGGTATTAAAGTCTCCAGATATGATAGTGTTAGAGTCAATATCTTTTTAATGTTTGCCTAGAAGTTGCTTTATGAAAGTTGGTGCTCCTATGTTGGGTGCATAAATGTTAGGATGGATATTTCTTGTTGATGGATCCAACCTTTTATCACTATGTAGTGACCTTCTGTATCTTTTTAAATTTTTGATAGATTAAAGAGTATTTGGTCTGAAATTAAGATTGCAACCCCTGCTTTCTTTTGTGTTCTGTTCGCCTGAAATTTTGCTTCCCATCCTCTTGATTCTGTGATTGTCCTTTCTGGTGAGATGAGTCTCTTGGAG
Source organism: Carlito syrichta (assembly GCF_000164805.1). NCBI lineage: Eukaryota > Metazoa > Chordata > Mammalia > Primates > Tarsiidae > Carlito > Carlito syrichta. Next base: position 778,387 of record NW_007247658.1, read on the forward strand.
ACAATATATTGTTGCCTCATGATATTTTATTAATTTTGCCATTCTATGTATTTTCAGTGGTGCATTTAGTTCATTATCATTTAGGCTAATTATTGAAATGTGAGAATTTATCCCTGTCATGAGGTTCTTATATAGTGGTTGGTGTTCCTGTTTGTTTGGTATCTTTCTTTTGGTTTTGGTGTTGATTCATGTGTGCTTTCAATCTTTTTCCTATACTCTTGCAAAGAGCATTATTGTTCTTTTTTCATTTTCTTCTGTGTTTAATACTTTCTTAAGTGTTTCTTGTAGAGGTGGTTGGAGGCAGTATAAATTCTTGGGGATTGGATGTCTGGGAAAAATTTTAATTCTCCCTCAATGATGAAACTTAGCTTAGCTAGGTAGGTTATTCTTGGATGACACTGTTTACCTTTGAGAACTTTGAAGATTGGGCTTCAAGCTCTCCTAGCCTGAAGTGTTTCTATAGAAAAATCTGCTGCTATTCTAATTGGTCTCCCCTGGTAGGTAGTATGACCTTTTACTCTTGCTGCCTTTAGGACTTTTTCTTTTATACTTACTTTGTTTAGGCAAATTATTATGTGTCTGGGAGTTGGCCTTCTCATTTGTTTTCTTGCAGGGGTTATCTGAATCTCTTGTGTTTGAATTTTTGCATCACTGATGAGATGAGGGAAGTCTTCTTGAATAATTTCATGGAATGTTTATTCTAGAGTGGTCTCTGTCTCTCTTTTTTGCCTCAGGAAGTCCAATTACTCTTAGACTCAGTCTCTTGAAGTAATCGCTCATCTCTTGAAGGTTTTGTTCTGTCTCTTTAAGCTTCTTTTCTATGTTTTTGACAGCTTGGGTTAATTGTATATTTTGGTTTTCAAGCTCTGAGATTCTTTCTTTTGCTTGGCTAATTCTGCTTTCCATGCTTATTAGTTTGTTATTTATTTCAATCAAAGTATTCTTTACTGCTGTTTTCTCAGTTATCAAATCATTCTTATTTTCCTCTTGTCTCTCCTCAATTCTTTTCATTCTCTCTATTAATGTCTTAATATCTGGGTTTATAGTATGTGACCAGTCATTCTGGAGGCTCTTCATTGTTTGCGTTCCGAAGTCTGTTTTCTCGATGTCTGACCTCCCAAAGGTCTATGTGAGACCTATATTCTTCTTCTGGCTTTTCTTCATTTGTGTAGATTTTCCTCCCCACTTTTTCCATTTTTCCTCCTCTTCTTTAATTCTGTTGTTCAGAGATGGCAGGGTTGCTTTTACTTCTCTTTGCCTAATCTCCTATTCTTCCTTATGTGAATCCTCTAGATTTATTCAAGTCTGAAGCTGGACTGTGGGTTGGAGGCTATGTTTTTTGCAGTTTTGAGATTTAATTGAGGGGGGAGCTGTCATTCAAAATCTATCTGCAGATCCCAGTATCTACTGACAGGTGTATGGATACCCTGGGACACACCTCCTACTGCCTTGCAATCTGCTCATGAAGTGGGGGTATAGGTTTGCTCCCTGAAAGCAAAATGAGGTTAGAAGAAGTAAAATAATGGAACAGGGAAAGGTGGGGACGAGGTAGGTGGAGAGAGAGAGTAGTATGAGGGAAAACAGACAAACATACCAACTAACAAATGAAAAGAAACAAAAATACAGAAAAGAGCCAAAAAAACCCCACAAAAACCTAAAGCATACAATCATATAGACACACACAAGCCAACCAACCTCCTTACTGATGTACTATTCTCCTACACAAACATGAAGTCTAAAGAAAAACAATCAGTAAAATAATAGAAAGAAACAAGTATGAAAATGTTATCAATAACAGTAAGAAGAGAGAAAGGAGGAAAAAAAGATGAGTAAAACAAACAGACAAAGAATAAGAATAAAAAAATAAAAACAAAGGAAGCAAGCATGCTCTGAGATCGTTCATCTAAGCCCAATGTCCTTTCAGCTCTGATCTCTAGCTATCATCATAGACTGGTAGTGTTTCTCACAGCTAAGGTTAGATGCCCCAGACCTGCTATGTAAGGAGGGTGGATCAGATCTGGACTCAGTCAGCTTGCTGCCTTTCAAGTATCCACTCAGATCTGACCTGTCTGATCTAGCATGGGGGAGGGGCTTCTGTCTCTCCCAGTTTGGTGTGATTACCTTAGGTCCCAAGTTGGAGGCTGGGTGGAACTGGGCAGAGCTGGGTGAGGCAGTGCAGGTCTCTATCTGGTCTTGGGGCTCCAGCTGATCTCTGGTACCGCTGCAGTTGATAGATGAGCCAGGGGAGGCAAGTGTGAGACAACCCGGCACTATAGGTCAGTATGGCATGTGGCAGCTCAGGGTGGGTGGGGCAGTACAGCCAGAGTGGGAGCCCAGAGCTCCACTGGGCCAGGAGCTGAGGGATGCCTGGGTGGGGCAGTGGTGACAGCAGTAGCAACCGCATCAGCAGAGCAGTGCATGGGACCAAGGGCCTGCAGCCCGTGGGCCAAAGTGGCTGGCTGCGGCTGCGGCAGCAGAGCAGTATGTGAGACCAGTGCCTGCCAGCCTGCAGGCCTGCATGGCTGGCAGAAGAGCAGGCTGGCAGCAGCAGGAACAGCAGCCATCAGGGGAAAGTGAGAGTCTTTGTGGACAATCACTTTCATGGAGGCTCTCACAGTTCAACCTGGCATGTCACCGTCTTGCTGGAAGCCCTCAATATCCGGCATTCTAAAATTACAGTTTGCATAATTACAATTTAAAGACATAGAAGCACATATATTCCTAAATTTTAGGCAATGGAGTAAATAAGAAAAAAATATTGCTTTTTTAAAACATTAGAATATATAGGTAAAAAATTATGTTGCTCTTTAATCTATCTTACTTTTTTATTATTCCATCAACATGTTTACTGATCTCATAAAAAGTCTAGATTATTGTAGTAGGTTTTTAGGTAGCAGTATTAGTTAGTCATTATTTGTTTATACATTAACAATTATGAAATCTTTTATTATGAAATAGTGGGTACACTATTCTAATATTCTCGGTAAAGACACACCCAACTACAAGTTCCAAAGGAGATTCATCTCATTATATTTCTTTGCTTCAGTATAAGCAAACAAGCTAGATACTTGTACACCAACATAAAGAAATAAATGTTGACGGAGTCAGACTAGATAACAAGGACAAAAAAACATTGTTTGGAAATAAAATTGTATTATTTTGCTCAAGTTGTTCAAAAATTATTCACCTTTTCACTTGCATTTTTCAGAAATGCACAACATAGTAGCTGACGAACTGAGGACAGTTAAGGCAAAATACATATAAGAAAAGACAAAAAGGAAGCTTTTTAAAATTATAACAATAAATTCATTCCTTCAACAATATTTTGATGGTCAACTACTCTATGCCTGTTCAAGCCTATTGATGGGTAGCTCCTCTTAAGCTACTCTGATGAATAGCAATTACTACAGACACTTTCATCATTTGCAGAAATGGAGAACCTAGAGGATCTTACAAATAAAGGAACAGACAAGAAACAAAAGGCTTAACATTTGACATGAAAAAATGAAAAAGGTCAGTGTGACAGAAAATAAATACATGAGATGGTGGGCATTTTGAATTCAAATGCATTCTCCATGGAAATATGACATATAAACTGAGACTTGTAAGTCAAGAAAATGACAAACACAGGAAGTACTTGGGTAAGAGAATAAGTAAAATATTTCAGGTTAAAAGTCTAAGAAGTAATGTTCCAATAAATGAAAGAAAATCAGTATAGCTAAATGGTAGGAAATGACTTCACAACTTCTTACACTTATACTATGTGCTGGCATTGTTTTAAGCACTTTACACATATAAACTTATTTAATCCCATGGGTTAGTCTATGAGGCAGGTATAATTATTATGCACATTTTGCAGATGAAGTAATTATGCAATAAAGCAGTAAAATTAAGTACCCAAGATTACACTGTAATTAATTGGTAGATACAAGTTTTTAACCAAGGGATTCTGCATGTAAGACCAGAACTTTGACTCATTCCCACTGTATACACCTGCCTGGTAGACAGTGGCCAAATGATGAAGATCACTGGGGATAAAATGGGATTAGGACATTAAATGACAACATAAATCTAAATCATTTTAAGCTAGAACATGACATAATCTGATTTAGCTTTTACATGGGCTCTAATATTGCTTACATGAATATAGAAAAATGACTAAAATTAAAAAGAATGCAAATGAAGATAGAATAAAAATAAATAGGAAATACAAAGGAGAAACAAAGAAAGAGATGAGTCAGACTTTTTCAATCATAAGCTTTCGAAAGTAGTGGTGAGGAGATAATAGGGAAGAAAGTAGAATGAGAATACAAAGTCAGAAACAGTCCTGCATCTTTGAGCCATTAGGATATTCAAAATCTGCTTCTGCTACTAGATATTTGTGTGCTGTCAGGCAATTATCTAAACTGTTCTGTAACTTAGTTTATTTTTCTGTGGAAATAAATAGTTGAACCACTTCAATGTTTCACAATTCAAAATAAACTACAAAAAAGTAAAATACTTGAATTCCCCACTGTTGACTTAAAGAAGTAGAAAATGTGGAGAAAGCAGGCTAGAATTACTATATTTGTGAAGAAAAACAAGAATAGAAATGAATAGTAGGCAGAGACTCTTGTCCTAATAGCCTTGAGAAGCACCAAAGTAGATGATCTCTATAAACCCTGATTTTAAGATCCTAAATGAAGGTTTATATGAAGAGTAAACTTTTAAAAATATTTTATATGAGAAATATTTTCTCCTATACCTCAAAAAATATCTAAAAAGAAAAACTGTGCTTACATGAAAAGCAAAGCAAATTGAATCCTTTAGAATAACTCTAGGGCACCTTTAGGGCATCCAGCATTGAACCCAGTGTTGTTTCCTGTCAAAATGGGTGCAATGAAGAAAAACTATAAAAACTGCAAAAAATCCACTTACATTAATCTAAGATGGCATCTGCTGTTATTGCTGAAGTTCTATTGCTATCAGATGCAGAGCTCTATGACCTTGAGAGAAAAAATACAGAAGTTTCTGCAAAGAAGAAAAAAAATGAGTGATATGCTTTTAGAAAGTGAATTGTGAAACCTTCTTAAATTACGTTTTTAAAAATTCTCAGATAAAAGTTTGATTATAATAATTATCGAAAATGAATTAAAATATTAGTTGTTTATGGAATAAATGTATACAAATACAAACATTATGGGGAATACTATTTTTTCAGCTTGTAAAACAAAATTTTACCATAAAAGAAAAATACATGTTCATCCAATTATGTTATAATTTATATTATAGTCGATATTTATAAAATGCATGTTTCTTAAGTTATGTATTTATGCAATCATAAACATTCAGATTTATATAAAACGTTATACAAGAGGGGACCACTCATAAAATTGAATTTATTTATAAAAAGTTATATATTTATTTTTACATGGTTAAACTTTATTCATCTTCAACATACTCTGTTTGATGCAATACACCTATCAAGATGCTTTTTCCAGTGCTCAAAACAAATTTTTTAACTTGACCATTTTGATGCCTTCTGGTAATAGTGTTTCTGCCATTTTTTGTTTCACCTCTTCCACATTGACAAATGTTTCCTTTTGAGGCCTTTTAATCCACAAAAACTATTAAAAATTTGCTCAGGATGATATTGGATAAATAGAGAGTGTGGGACATTGTCATGGTGGAAGAACTTGTCACCTGTTGACCACAACTCAGGAGTTTTTTTCCAAAAATCATGACATAAACTTCTCAAAACTTCCAGATAAAAACTTCTATTGACAGTTTGATCCATGAGGAACAAATGTTGAGTGTATTGCAAGGCTCATCCTCCAAAAGATAATTGTCTTTTAGATGCCCCCTTTTGTAGATACATACATTACACAGGTGATAAAGTAATATATTATAGCCATAATTTTAAACCAAGTTGAAAATGTGGTAAACCATTTTGTGTTGTGAATTACAGAAAATGTGTTCTCAAGTGTGATATTATAGATCAGGCTTTTTCAAAGGAAGCAGAGAACTCAAACTCTAAGATGAAACACATTATCCAAATTGGTAAAAGAGAAAACAGCAACCAAGCATAATAATAATAACAAAAAGTAAGAAAATTAAGTGCTGCCTTCTTTTATAGAAAGTCTTCATTTCCAGTGACATGCTCCCAGCCACCCCAGCGTCGACCTGCTGGGCTCCAGCAATCCTTCTGCCTCAGCTTTCCACGTAGCCAGAACTACAGGTGCACCCTACCATGCACAGCTTATTTTTTTATTTATAATAGAGACGAGGTCTCCCCAAGTTGCCCCGGCTGGTCTCAAATCGCAGGCTCAGGCAATCCACCTGCTTCCCAAAGTGCTGGGATTACAGGATGAGCCACCAAGCCTGGCCTGTACTAGTACTTTTTAGGCAACTTCTTGAACTTTCAGTATACTTGAATCCATTAAAGTCAAGTGATGGTGGATCTACCACAAAGGTATGTTATATATTCTCTAGGAGACTGAAATAACTATGTTCTCAAATAAATGGGATAGAAATGTCAGTTTCTAAGTTTTTATAGAAAACTCTCTCTATATATAAATAAATGTGTATCTATAGTCTATATATAATAATAAATACTTGCATATATATTTATTTATTTATAAAATGTTGGGAGTCATATTTATTGTCTTGGGAAGACGAATCTAAGACAAACATGGAATTGATTTGCAAAAGTATATACTTTAGTGATTGAGCATTAAACCCAGTGTGTGGAAGCATAGACACAAACCAGTCCATGATAACTGTACATGTTTCACACTGACTGCTCATTTAATAATTTATAGGATTACCAAAGGAAATACTAAGGATAGGAGACAAAACATTTGGAATAGTGAAGGGGAGAATGCCATCAGAGTTAAATTAGTCTTTGGACATTGAGTTTCTTTTGATGCAATCTCTGTACATAGTTCCATCTAGCTTCTTTCTTTCTTTTTATATTATGAATAACTTAGAGATTAACTTTTTATCTAAACTTCAAGTTAAAATGTGTAAAATCCCACTGATGCAATGATTATGTTTACTGAATAGGGAAATTCAGTCTCATTCATGGTGGTGCATTTAAAAAGTGAAACTATGCAGGAGTTATATCGCTTAGCAATTTATTCAAGTATTATGAGAATTACATTTTTTATTGTGACTCTTGAAGAATATCTAGACTTTTACAAATGATTTAAAAAATAATTAGGGGTATAAATATTATTGTGAAAATTCTGTGCTGCTTCAGGCACTTAATGCAATAACAAAAGGTTCTATTTTGAAATGTGCCAACTGCTTCCACAAGGTGTACTGTGTGCCTCTATATATGTGTATTGTCTAGAATGAAATCAACTGATATTACCATGTTGACTCAAGTATCTGCAGCTGACAGGGCACCCTTCAGGCATTTTGGAAATCCTCAACTAACAGTGAAGACAGCTGACAGAAAAAGAATGATGAATTAACACACAAGCAGGGATAATAGCAAAGAGAGAGGCTGAGAATGTTTGGAAAGTTGGCTTGTAAATACAATAGATATATTAATGTTCACAGAGCTCTTAATCTAGATAATTTAGGAGAAATGACATTCTGTCTTAAATATCTTACCAATCTATTAATATCATTTTCAACAATAGTAAAAACATGTATTGTTTAATAATACCTATATAATCCACAGATTTTAGTAATAACCGAATACTGAAAGGTAGGTGACATTGAAAAAAATAATGTTCTAATCTGGAAGTATTGTGGTTTGAATATGGAAAAACATCTATTAATATATCTATAACATAAAATACATTCAAGATCTCCTTGTTTGGTAATACAATAGTTGTAGGATATTCAGTTAAAATACAATATTATTTTAAAACACATAATATAAAAGTAAAATTTTAAAAAATCAAATCTATAAACTGAGAAGTAATATTATCTGAGTGTAATTTTTCATTAATAATTCTTCTGAAGAACATTAATATTGCTTTTTCTGAGTGTCTCTATTTCTTATTTACTATTGCATTTAAAAGAAAAAAAGTCATCGATCCAGAGTCCGGAAGAAATAATTAGCTATTTTTCTAAAAGCTTTGCAAAGAATTAATACTTCCTTGATGTGAAGAGAGATCAAAATGACCACATGAAATATATTAAAAGCAAAGTTATAGTGATATAGATTTGAAAATATCTTGATATATGCTCATGTTCATACTACTTCGTTATTTTTTTAAAACTTGTCTACTACTCTTTTTAAGACATTATTTATTTATCTTTTCCTTTATTTTTAATCATTTTTCATATTTCTTTTACCATATAGTTTATTATATTGCTTTAAAATGTTTTTTTCTTATCCAGAGGGAACATATAGTTAATTCTTCACTGTTTATATCTTGCATATTCTTTCAGATTTCTGAGCTTATCTCATATGAGTAATGAATATACTTCCTAAAGTCTGAGTTGAATTCAGTTACTAACAGAGAAATTTGGCAACTTAGACTGAACCTAAGCTAGGTTGGTGAGGGCTTTGAAAATATAATATGTTAGCTGGGCTCGGTGGCTCAGCCTGTAATCCCACGCCTT